>NW_018128129.1:566900-577118 GCF_001952655.1 Monopterus albus
CTAGGAAGGGTTCTGGTTGTCCCAAACGTCTTCCATTTAAGGATTATGGAGGCGACTGTGCTCTTAGGAACCTTAAGTGCAGCAGAAATTCTTTTTTTTTTTGTAACCTTTGCCAGATCTGTGCCTTGCCACAATTCTGTCTCTGAGCTCTTCAGGCAGTTCCTTTGACCTCATGATTCTCATTTGCTCTGACATGCACTGTGAGCTGTAGGGTCTTATGTAGACAGGTGTGTGGCTTTCCTAATCACATCCAATCAGTATAATCAAACACAGTTGGACTCAAATGAAGGTGTAGAACCATCTCAGGGATGATCAGCAGAAATGGACAGCACCTAAGTTAAATATATGAGTGTCACAGCAAAGGGTCTGAATACTTATGACCATGTGATATTTCAGTTTTTCTTTTTTAATAAATCTGCAAAAATGTCAAAAATTCTGTGTTTTTCTGTCAATATGGGGTGCTGTGTGTACATTAATGAGGAAAAAATGAACTTAAATGATTTTAGCATATGGCTGCAATATAACAAAGAGTGAAAAATTTAAGGGGGTCTGAATACTTTCCGTACCCACTGTATTTGTGTCTCCATGTTTTAGGCCCACCTCTAACCACCATGTTCTTCTTCTGGTATGTGGTAATCTTAAGATAGAAGATAAGGCATCTGCACGTGTGATCAAACCTTAACCAAGCTGTCTCTAGGAGCTTTGAAGCTTTACAGAAGATTTCAGACACAAACCAATAAAGCTTAATATTTTGATAAGCAGACAGGAACACATGAGACTTCTGCTAGAAATACTGGATATTTGTAATTGGTTTAGTTAAAATTGCAAAGTTAATAATGTTTTAATTATAGGTATACATTTATTTCTTTGTTCCTCTGTGATCACTTTGGAGCTTTCGCATGCACCTTGATATAGAAAACTAAATTCACATAATTTAATAAGCCTGTAATTTCCAGGCTTGTGAGAATATGGGGACCTAAATTGGTTCGTAGACTAAATGCTGAGCTTAATTGTTAATTGTCAGTAGGATTCTGTGTGTTTCTTGGTAATCCTGTGTTGGTTGTACATGAGTAAATGAATGTCTTAATATCTTTATTTTCTTATCTGAGTTATTCTTTTTATATAGTATCTTAAAAATGTAGACACTGACTGGTCTAGTTTAACTAGTCATTCAAATGTCATAATGGTCAGACTTTGAATTTGTTTATTTCCAAATGTGTTGTGCTAACTAGGGCTTTCCATAGCTCTGTTTTCTGTAGCACTGTTATTATTTTTACAATTTAAAAAAATCAGTGCATCATTAACATTGCAGTTCATTGATTTAATTTAATGGAATGATATATACACATCTTTCAACCAATACGCATAATTAAAAAGATCAAAACTGAATTTGATTTGCTCAGTAATCTAATTTAAGTTAGTTTTCATTTATGTTTTTTAATCTCAGTAAGTGCACATTAAAATACTGTTAAGAGCTCCATCTTTCCTACGTATCTGCTTGATTTCACTTTGCAGTAGGGGTTAATTACATCAGTCTTAATGGTAAAAAAAAAAACTGTGAGTGTAAGACTCAAAAGTCGGTAACCTTAACTAAATATTTGTCAGGGATAAATATATAGCGGATGTGGATTCTGTTTAGAGTACCCAAAGGGTGAGCTGGGGAGTTAATTCACAAAGGTGAAGGGTTAGAAAATGTATCAGGGTTAATAGAACCACTCATTCTCCCATGATATGAAAACCCTTGTCAAACACAATTTTCACCTCTATGTTTTTGTGAAACGTTTCTGTTTTATTTTTTGGATATGTTTTCCACTCCGCGGATGGTATTGGATGGTACAGTATTTACTGTAAGTGCACCACGTAAAGTCTTAATCTGTGACATCGCCACTGTTGAGGATTTGTGCAGTGTAAGATTAGGGCTCTGCCTCGTCATAAATCTCTGCGTCCCAGTTCGACTGTGTGGCGGCAGGTGCGGCAGTTGCTTGGTATAGGCTGTGCTCTGTAGATTTGGTGCTGAAAGCCTTTGTCCATCTACGTAGGGTCAGCCTCTGAAGTTTTTTTTTTTTTTTCTTTGAACCAGGAAACTTTAGATTCACACTCAAATCGCTTGATGCTCTGTCTTAGACCAGATTTTTTTAGCCTTTAAAGATCTTTCTTTTTTGGGAACTGAGCTGACCCGAACTTTTTTTTTTTTTAACTCTACATGATGAACTACTGCACACCAGACATGCATGAGCTGCCTCATGGTGGGCTTGGAGGCTACACGATGCAGGGCAGTGGGGAGCACTGCATGTACCCAGGAGAAAGGCCCGGGTATGGATACTGTGAGCCCCAGCCCCTGCACCATCCGCCCTGCATGGAGCAGGCTTGGCCGTCCAGCCAACCCTGCTTGTGTTCATATGCTGGTGGCCCCACAGTTTTTAAGAGGGAGCTTTGCAATTTGGAGGTCCCACTTAGTCATTTCCACCTTCAGCCTGAGTATTTCTCTGAGGTCAAACCTGAATTCTCACACCTGCAGTGGTTGCAGGAGGTGCACAAAAAAGGTATGATATCTGGATTGTGATTGATTGTGTCATCTTGGTGAAGCGGTGTTTATGGGTGGGCCAAACTGCTGCTTGCACACTTTCAGGTTTTGACTTTTGAATTGGCTAATGAAATTGTTTTTGTTATGTGGTTGTCTCTCTGGATTGTGTGTGTGTGCTGCATGCTTTTTTTTTTTTTTTTTGTTTGCTTTTTACATTTTTGGTAATTAGCGATGGCTCCTCCTGGATCAATGAATCTCTGGGATTTTGACATTAAATCTGACAAGTGTAATTCCAAGTCTTAGCATATCACGTGGTGGCAAGTCTGAGCAGGACACGGCACATCTGATGACCAGTGTTTGTCTGAGGTAGGCAGGGGCTCCTTATTGATTGATGGTGAGCAACAGAAGGCGGATGCAAGCTAAATTATTGGTTTCTTCATAAACGCCAGAAAAGTATTGATCATTTTCCTGACCTCCGACCTGAACTCATTAAGCTGGATCTCTAAAACGGGCCGGGTGTTAGCTCACTGAGTTAACTCGAAGCAGTAAGTGCTATGGAAGTCACTGCTATACAAAGATTAGACATCTCCTTGTGTGACTCTCCGCAGCAGCAGTCTCCACCCAGATGCTAATTGACAAAGGTACCAAAAATATATATCTAGATTTTAAATAAAACATTAGCATTACAAAAATCATGTACATTATATTTTACAAGTTATTGTATTATCATAATATTGTTATAGAATTATTTATATTTAATATTGTTTTTATTAAAATTCCTACTTAATTAAGGTCAACACCAATCAAAATATGAGCACCCCACTGAGTAAAACCAAAGCTGTCATGAAAAATAGTTTAGAGTGCAAATCTAGTGATCGTTTTTCTTTTTCAATAAACTCTAATATTAACACTTGGTTCTTCTCTCCAGGGTACATACCAAGTTACCTGGACAAGGATGAGCTATGTGTAGTGTGCGGGGACAAAGCCACAGGCTATCACTATCGCTGCATTACCTGTGAAGGTTGCAAGGTAACACAAGCGAGTCTGTACATTTGTTCGCTCATCACCATTTAAAAGCAGTTTTGAGCATGTGGCTGTCCGCTCTGCTATCCAGGGTTTCTTCAGGCGGACAATCCAGAAGAATCTCAACCCTAGCTATGCTTGTAAGTACGAGGCGAAATGTGTCATCGACAAAGTGACCAGAAATCAGTGCCAGGAGTGTCGCTTCAAGAAGTGCATCGCAGTGGGAATGGCAACCGACTGTAAGTTTATTAGGCCAAGATAGCCTCAGTCGTACTGTGGATGAAACTATCTGCATTAGCCTGCTCCTTGATATTCTTTCTGCTTCTTTGTTTCTTTTAATGAGGAACATGAACACGTCTAAAAATGCTAACATTTGCCTTTAAAAAAAAGTGCAGAACATTAGAGCAAATTTGAGTTAAAATAGCAAATTTTGACAAATGTACTTCTGAGAATTCTCTGGTTCTTGCTTGTAAAATATCAGGATGAGGTTTCTTGTTTTGTTTTGTTTTAAGCAAGCACATTGAATACTGTCACCAAGGGCTCTGGGACGCTGCCACTGCCATTTCTGACATTTTAAGAAATCAAGAAAATGGTTAATCACTTATAAAAAGAACTGTTAGTAACAACTGGATAAAACAGAGAAGAAGAGAAGTCGATTATGCTGCAGGAGTGGTTCAAGAAGTTTCTGTGCACATTTTCACACTTTTTCCCCTTTAAACACATTGGAATCCTTAGTAAATGAATAGAATTTGAGTCACGGGTCTTCTCCGAGAAGGAAACTACCAACTTACATCAGCCACAGTCCAGGCCTGCAATGAGAATTTGATACTCCAAATAGCTGCAGACTTTGAGTGGAGTATCACAAGAGTCGCATTGGAGAGAGCTAGAGAGTGAATGAGGAGAGAGAGCAGCGTTTACCAGAACAGTCAGAGCATTTTAACTTTATTTTGTGATTGTTTCACTGTGAGACCTGAAGCATGAACAAACACAGCCACACTTCTGCACAACTCTGTGTGAAGGATTTTGTGTGAATGCAGCCAAAATGCAGGCTTCTCTGCTCTGCTGTGTGTGTGTGTGTGTGTGTGTGTGTGTGTGTGTGTGTGTGTGTCTATGTGTAGCCCTGCCCTCGAACAGACACACCTGAAGGTGTATGTGCTGACTAGGCTACTGTAATTTCCAATTTCCATTCATAAATATATTAAAGAAAATCAAATAATAGCAGATAATAGCCCATATGTTTTGTATATTGACCGTGGAGTACACTGGCCATTGGATGTCATGATCGGCATCACGCCTCTAGTACCAGGATTCCAGCAGCTGTGTAAAACATACATGCCAGCTTTTTTAAGTTCATTGTAAAAGGGCTAAAATCAAAAAAGCCGCTTTTGAAGGAGGGTCAAAATACTGACGGTTTGCTGTGATCTTTGTGTAAAAGGGGCTTTGCAGTGTTTACCTCATTGTAGTTAAAGTTTCTGTGAAAAGTACAACAGTTTAAAGTCACTGAAAACTTCAAGAATACAACCATTTAAAGAGTAGTTTAAGAGCTACTTGTAAATATTGTGTACATTGTTTACTACACTGACTATAACTCCCATGCATTTGCAATGTGCTAACAGTGTTCTGCTTCCTGTGTACCACTCAGTAGTAAGGTGTCACCTAGACTGTGTAAAAACCTGTGTTTGAACAGTCAGTTTCTGCCTGATCTGGGTCTAGGAGTTTGTGCGGCATACCCTGGATTTCCAGCTTTATCACCAGTTCAGGATGTCATGCTTTTCCCTCTTCCCCCTTTTCATTACTGTCTACTCTTATTGTCTCCCTTTTTCTTCTGCTGCTCCTACCCCCTCCCTCCACCCCAGTGGTGTTGGATGATAGCAAGAGGCTGGCCAAGCGGAAGCTAATCGAGGAGAACCGGGAGCGCCGCCGGAAGGAGGAACTGCAGAAGACTGCATGGGACCGGCTGGAACCCACCCAGGAGGAGTGGGACCTCATTCGTATGGTGACCGAGGCCCATATAGCCACGAATGCCCAGGGCAACCACTGGAAGCAGAAGCGGAAGTTCCTGGTGAGACATTCTCCTCCTCCCTCCCCACCCCTCCTCACCGCAGACTTCATTGTATTGATTACCCTGCCTTGTCCAATCCACCTCCTAGCAATACCTCTCCCTCCCAGACCCCTTCCAAGACATCCCCCATCTCCTCCACCTCCACCACAGCCACTGTTCCACTGTGCCCTGTGTTAATGTCCATGTGTTTTTTGTATCTCCTTGTAGAGTGGGGAGAATTAGCTGGACGATGGAGAAAAGTGTTCTTCAGCACAGCAGCTCTAATTTATAATGGAACATCTCCTTATCTTTTTATGTCTTACCAAGCAACGACCCTTATTCGCTAATACTAATAACTTGCTCTCTTTTCATTGCTTTGCTTTCTCTCTTTCTGTTTGTAGCTTTTGGTTTCACACCTCACCCTTCTTTGACTAATGTTGCTTTCTTTTTTGTAAAGCCTAATCACTGTCCAGATTGAAAGGCTGCTGTTGACTTTATTTTTTGTTTCTATGGTACGATCAGAAGGAGCACTTGTTAAGACATAATGTTTCATTTATGTAATTGCTTTAACCGGAAATTTTACACATCTGTTATTTAACACAGATATAGTGGAACTTATTTTATTACTTTCACGCTTTCGGCGGGTTACATATAGATTTTTAGCCGTGTCCTATGTCTTCGTTCACAGTCACAGAACCTTAAATGCTATTAATTATCTGCAGTAAAATAATAGATTCCAGGTCTGCTGTTAGGGACCTGAGACTGTTCCTGATCCTGAATCTCACCATAGAAACCAGTCTTCTGCCTGCACCTGTTTTCTATCTGTACGCTCTGCTCTGTTGTCTGTCCTCAGTTTTAACTAGTTTTCTTTTTAGTGGGCTTGACACGGGTTCTTCATCGAAACTTCACGATTCCTGTTGATTATCCAACAGGTCGAGGAAACTATGCTTCTTAATGAAATAACATGTAATTTATTCTATACTTCTGACCAGAGTGCCGCGGTGGTGATGGAAACTAAGGTAAGACACAGCAAACAAAACAAAAATATTGAAAGTGATGCACTGCTTTTGAAGTTGGGCCTGATACTGTGTGTAGCATCCTCCACAGTAATTTGTAGTCATTTACATGCAGAACACATTTGATTAAGTGCAGTAGGTAAATGAATGCTACATGTCTTGAGTATACTTACGTCATATTGCCCAGTAACCTTAAGCAAAAGTAAACCCCACACTCAAGTACCTCCATTGCCTTATTGACCATTAATGCTTTACACTCCCTGTCTTGGAGATTGTCCAGACGCTGATGCTGCCTCTCCTTGTCGTTTCAGCCTGACGAAATTGGTCAAGCGTCCATGGAGAGTGCACCTGAAGGAAACAAAGTGGATATAGAAGCCTTCAGCCAGTTTACAAAAATTATCACCCCTGCCATAACCCGGGTGGTGGACTTTGCCAAAAAACTGCCTATGTTTTGTGAGGTAAGTGTAGCTGCTTATTTAACAACGCTTCATATAATGTGAATAGAGTTCATAATGCTCCCTCTGGTCCAGCTGTTGTTTGAGTTCCTAATACTTTGGTCAAGTTACAGCAGAAGTATTGTAAAGCCAGCGAGATACTTGGTCAGTATTAGCGTATAACAGATAACATCTGCAACAACATGAACGTCAGCCAGTAAGAGACTCTGCAGTACAATATGCCAAAGATGTGTTTCTGGTAGACTGGGTCACCATTACATGTTTTGACCAGCAGAGAGCGTTGAATGTATGGTGTGCCACTCAGTAGATACTGTATGTTTACCACGTTTTAAACAAGCATATTTAAGGTGTCCTGACAAAAATGTTTCTTACCGTTAAAAATGTTAATTTATAGTCACATAGGACTCAAAACAATAATTTTCTAATGTTTGTATTTTCATTTTTAAAGCATTTTAATAAACAAATTATCTAACTGGGTTACTAGAAAAATGCAATACATGTAGAACAACAGGGAACTTGCAGAAAATCAAACCAAAAGAAGTTCAACATGTAGTTCAGATGTAAAAGAGACTGTACAAAAAGTGAGTGTCAAATGGCTGATTTAGAAGAGGAAGAGCTGGCAAAAGACTAATATCCATCTGACTTTGGTTATAAAAATGTGTCCGCTGTGACACATGGCAAACAAAACATCAAAGCCAGTAACACTAAAACACTGCTCTGTGATTTCCTTATCATTTCTTGAAACCAAGAAAAAATGTGACTTGATGGTGATTTTAAGGTTCTAATGGTTTTGTTTTTATCTTTCCATAATTTGAACAGTATCTCCCAGTTTTAAACTCACAAGGCAATGCTAGATTAGCCATTTTCTTCTGTTAAAAATGCTTATCTATTTCCTTGTATGTACTCAGCTGCCTTGTGAAGACCAGATCATCTTGCTGAAAGGCTGCTGTATGGAGATCATGTCACTGCGAGCTGCTGTTCGCTATGATCCAGAGAGTGAGACCCTCACGCTCAATGGCGAGATGGCAGTTACGCGTGGGCAGCTTAAGAATGGAGGCTTGGGCGTTGTCTCGGATGCCATCTTTGACCTCGGCGTGTCACTGGCCGCCTTTAACTTGGATGACTCTGAGGTGGCTCTTCTACAGGCTGTCATCCTGCTGTCATCTGGTAAGCACCTGCTGTCCGAAATCTCTTTACACATGCATGCATGACCTGATTAGAGGAGGTCCGTTATATCTTTTATGTAACTATCAAATTTACAAAAACTAACCTAAACAAAAGAATCAGATCCATCCATAAATCAAAAAGTCTCTTTCTCCATTGGCTCAAAAATCAAATCAACTCTGATGATTATTGCACTTGCTGTGTTTGTGTACAGTCCCAGTTTATTGTATTAGTTGGATTTTGAGTGTGCTCGTTTTTGGTTTTAACATCCAACTAAAGATAGAGATTAGATTAAATAGTCTGATTAAACTGTTATCTTTTCCAGTCTAATCACTCCTGTTTGTTTCCCTGTGACACCTATTTTTAGCAATGCAGCATTTTTTCTAAGATCTTGGCAATTTCTTTGCTGAACAAACTAAACTGAACTATGAAATAGAAATTTGCTGTTGTTATAAAGTGTTTTCCTTCAGTACAGTAAAAATAATTCTTATTAGAATATAAGGAGAAAAGACAAAAGATTTTTCTCACATACAGTGTAGAGAGTTGAATCCCTGCAGTGCCCTGACTGATAACATGTCAACCTCTTTTTGCCCCCAGATCGGCCAGGCCTGAGTTGTGTGGAGCGTATTGAACGCTGCCAGGAAGAATTTCTGCTTGCATTCGAACATTATATCAACTACCGCAAACACAAATTGGCACATTTCTGGCCCAAGCTGCTAATGAAGGTGACAGACCTGCGAATGATCGGTGCTTGCCACGCCAGCCGATTCCTTCACATGAAAGTGGAGTGTCCCACTGAGCTATTCCCTCCTCTCTTCCTGGAGGTCTTTGAGGACTGACCAATGGATTTTAGGATGTGTGTGTCTGTGTGTCTGTGTCTGTGTGTGTGTGTGCATCCGTCAGCGCCTGGGCACCCTGTTGGTCTCAGTGGTGGAACCAGCAGAAGGCCCGTCACAACAGACTTTCTTTTGGCACTACTGAGTGTCAGTTCATTCCATAAGGAGTAGCCCTCTGGTCTAGTTTTGGATGGAACCATTCCTTGCAGTGCGGGTACATGTGAATATCATTTTGTTATTTTTGTTGTTTTTATTGTTGTAGATATAAACTTTCACCTCGGATTATAGTATAGGTGTGTGTGTGTGTTTGTGTGTGTGTGTGTGTGTGTGTGTGTGTTGATGATTGTACATTTGGCATAAGGGTGATTTTATCAAGACTCATTCATTAGAAATCATGCAAATGTTGTATTTTCCTTCCTTCCTTATGTTGAAAACTCAAAATAGCTGCTGAGTTGACACAAATCAAGACATGATTAACATTTTGTTAGCCTTTTCCCAACCTGCTTGGCATTGTTTGACCCATTTGTTGTTTAATATGTTTACTGCCACATAGTTTGTAATCCGTCAGGTGAGTATCAGCTCAGTGCCTCACCATCATACTGTGATTTGGCCAGCAACACTCAGTCTGATGGACAACAGCTCACAGGCCTTTTTAGGTCTCTGGGTAGCCAGACGCCACAGTGTTAAGAGCGTCATCATACTGTATTCCAGAGATGTCGGAATTTTGTGACAGAACAGTAACTTGAGGCAGAAGTAAAAAAAAAAAAAACCTGGACAAGATTTTGCTAAACCTTTATGAGATTCCGTTATATACATGGCAACTACTCTGTTAACACTACACGACAACACAAAACGTGTTTTTAATCCTCAAAACACAGCTTTTGGTAAAGCTTGAGCACATTACTTTCCTTTGTGGTACTTAGTTAAAGTGTAACTTGCAGTTTAGTAACCCAAGAGAATCGATGTTTAGGAAAATAATAACATATACGGTATATAAATGCAAACCACAGCAGCATTTGGACAAATTGGTCACGACGTCACAAAAAGGAGAGCAGTCAAGCTACATGACATTTAACAATTGAAAATATACTGTAGATCACTGTACTGTATTTTTTACAGTGAAGCAGTTGACAACCATAGGTGTAGTGCTGCCTGAACG
>NW_018128129.1:577138-578763 GCF_001952655.1 Monopterus albus
CTCTTCCACTTTTTTCTCCAAGAGAGGAAAAATAATATTTGCATAATCTGATTGAAATCCATAATGTTATATTTTTGTGAGCACTTGAAGATATGACACAAGCAGGACACAGAATGGCTAAACTTTGGCACATACTGACAGGTGTGAGCCCCGTGCACAGCTGATGCGCTCACTGCTGCTGGTTGACCTGTTAACCAACATGAAGCAGGAGGAGCTCAGTGAACAATCAGTACATTTAGAAGTTGGTTTAACACTTCTTAGAGGAAAACACGTTTTCTTACAGCTTTAGGAGGATTTTGGGTGGGACATTTCCCCTAGCTGGTTTCCTGTGGGGATTACGACCTAATAATAAAATTATCTATGACTATAACATTCACCGTGCAGCAAATGGCTACAAATCCACACAGTTTTTCTGCAGAGAGTAAGGTTGGTCTAACATTTGATCATATGGGCAGTTAACAGTTGATGAGCTCGCTTATAACTGTAATTCATATAAAATTGCTATGGTAGGAAAAGTGTTTAAATGGCCCTCGAAAAGAGCTACAGCTTCACCGTGCATGTACACATGTGCACACCCTGGTACTTCAGTAAATAGCAGTACACCTCTATTGACAGTGTTTAATGTATAATAACAATCCACAGATTCTTAATTATAAGCCTGCTGGGTGTCAAGCAGACAAGGATTTGACATGACAATCGGTGACAACCTGGTGAGTCGTACATGGTAGCTATGCTGTCTGACAACGCTGAGTGCTTAGCACGTGTTGCTTCTCATGATTTAAATCATGATGCTTATAAATTTGGAAGCTAGCAAGTCTTAAAAAAACAAGACATACAGTGCACATTTCATGTTTTTCTCAAGCTGAACGCGAGTATGACAACAGCACAAGAAACTGATGCTGCACACGTGTACACACTCAAATCAATTCACCATTTTGAAAAATGGTAAAACTGGTAAAACTAGCAACAAATATCAGCTAACTTAACTTTATCCACTTGGATTCATCGCCATCTGCTCCTGCACAGTGCGCTGACTTCCCTTTGTGATGTAATTTCTTCACAATGCTTCAAAACACTGCTCAGAACTACCCAGAACCTACTTTATCCTCTGAAATTCTGCCATTATGTCTCATAAAAGATTTTTTTTAAAAGCAGTTACTTCTCAAATGATCCCTGTAAGAAATTTTACCTGCAAGTTGCACTTTAAATGTGGGATTTTGACAGCTGCTGATGTATGTGAATTAGCCAGCAAACATTGCTAAATACCACGGACAGCGTTAACTTCTGCACTACATTTCACTGATTAAATAATTAGGAATGTAAAACAAATCACAGACGAGTCAAATTTTGGAAATTCGTTGTTGGGCATTTTTCTGATATTCAGTAAACCAAATGATTAACTGGTTAATCAAGAAAATAATCAGTAGGTTAACTGATAATAACAACTTCAGGGCACATGTTTGTATTCTTTCATGGCCCTGCTACTTTATTGTACAGTAGCTGTGTTTTTAAAAGAAGTATTTGGATGAAGAATATGTTCCAAGCGTTCATGTTTATTATCTTTTATTTTGGCAAAGTGGAACCTGGAAACACACACAAAGGTTAGAACTCCAACCTAGCTGTTC
>NW_018128129.1:578784-584739 GCF_001952655.1 Monopterus albus
GAATGCCGCTGTAGCATTAAAATGAGCCTGTTCATCACTGACGGAAGCCGGTGAGGATGAACTAAAGCACATAATGACATTGATGTCAGGAAAAGACAATCATGTAGTACTCGTTTTTGTGTGCAACAATGCCACATGCTGTGCCAAAGCCAAGCCCTGATGTGCTCTAATACCGATTCAGAGACTTGGCTGGTTATGGTAGTTAGTGCATGGCGCACACAGTCATCCCTCTGACGTGTGTTTTAGCTCACGTTAGCAGCTTTGACCATACAACCAGTATGTGATTGAAATGTTTCATCTCGGCCATGTTGCCTCCCTAGTCCCACATATGTTTTCAACCTTTTTTTTCTTATAGAGCTCCCTGTAAACGTGAAACTGCATGCTAAAGCAGTGATGTCATGGTGCTAGGGTGGGCTGGGCTAATGGCTGATTGAGCTGTATTGTTATTTGTGTCGACCGTTGTCTGTTTGTAGAAAGCCCGCCGCTGTCTTACGATGGCATGCATGTACACTAACACACAAACATGCACATGCACAGTACACACAACATACCTTTACACATGCACATACTGTATATGCATGTGTCTAAATAACTTCTGGGTCAGACCCCTCCACTGTGACCACCAGTGGAATTTGGAGGCAAGGTGAACACTGACAGGCCCAACAGTATGATCTGTCATCAGCAAGGTACACTGAGAAAGCTGGTGAGATTGTGAAGACATAGCGCTCCTTCCTTTCCTTTCCTTTCCTTTCCTTTAGACACTCTTCTTTTTTGTTGTTTCTGTCATTTGCAATGTGACAAACATTTGGTTTATATATCTCACTCTTTCAAGCTTCACACTACTCAAAGCAGCTTGTTTCTTTTTTTCTCCTCCTCATTTTTCTGTGAAGTGATGCCTTTTATCAAAGCAATAGATTTGCTGCAGCATTTGAATGACCCGGACCTCATACACACACCTCACAAACTGTACGGACTCAATATAAAATGCACAGACAATCAGAGGGAGAGAGATGGATGTGTGAGCAGGTTGAGGCTGGGGGCCGTGCTGAGTCAGAGCCATTCAGAAAAGAAACACTGGCTATGTTTACATGCACCACTGTAGTCCACAGTCCTGTTGAAATCATGCTGTGACTAAATCTGCCTGGTGTCGTCAGTAAACCAATTAACAGCCTAGTCCTGGTAGAACACGTGCAGCCAAAATCCAAAAGTCTCGTTATTGATTTGTGTTTCTGCTTCAACATAGAAAGTGACATAAAATAACATATGAATGTCAGAGGCCACAGGCAACAAACGGAAGTGAACATACTGTATGTGACATATTTCGTCACTTACTCCATCATAATGATGGGCTGGTTGCATAAACATAATGAGGATTATGATTATCTGATCTCTAACTTTGGGTCATTGTTAGTTTGGTTCATACACTAGTATAATGGCCCATTTCTACCAAGCAGTCCCAGGAACTAAAGTTGAAAACTCAAGACCTCCAGTGCACTTCTCTCTGATGTATTTGTGTTTGCATTTCAGTTGCTTGTGAAGAACCTTAAAGATAAGAGAAGCTAATTACTTTAGCAAATTAGACCTAAAAGGGAGTAAAAGTGACAACTTTGATTTTTTTTTTATGCAATTAGATGACAAAACAATCAACTGGTTGATTTTTGTATTTTACTATTTCGTGACTGATATTCTATAGTATGTGACCACAGTGAAACAAAACCTTTCTCTTACCTCTTTTTCAAACTTTATAGACTTGTGTCCGGAATTTAGCTGCAACTTTCTTTACACATTAACAGCTTTTTTTAAAAATTCCCATGATAAGCGGCAACACGCTAGCAACAACTATTGCCAGGTTGTTCACAGTATGAATGAAAGTTCTGTATGTGCTGTGGCAGTTTGGAGGCTTGTGTTTGACTGGCCACTGATAATTAAAGTCCAATATTCACTTTCCTTTTAGTTCTACTTTGCTGTCATCCAACTCTTGAGGGACACATCTAGCCCTTAGCTGCTAGATATTCCAGTTTCTTCAACAGCTGGTTGTTAACTTCTCTGTTTACCACCCTGCAGGGACCTGCACAGTGGGTGCAGCAGAGCTTCTTGGCAAAAAAACTGTTGTGTGGAAACAAGGCTGATGAGAGGGCTGTGACAACTGTTTTGTATAAAACTACCTTATACATACAACTAAAACAAAGAGTAACAACATTATGTAGAGCTGCAGTGTTGGGTTCTCTGCGGTGACCCCTTTCGCAGTAAACATGTTGCTATGAAAGATATTGATTAGAAGAGTTTAAAGCTTAAAGTTAGCCACTCCGTGTCCAGGCTGTGCCAGCTCTGCATGCCAACAACCTCAGCAATACCAGTAACTCTGTATCCTGTGCTGCTTATCCCCCAGCACACTGTCAGGTGTTCCAGTGCTCTTCATTTTCTATAGCTATTGTCAATGAAGGTTATTTCACTCCATTTTGTTCAGTGGACTTGCAGTGAGGAGCTAATGCTGCAAGGCCAGTGTGGAAAACAGGGTAACTATGAGCGAGAACTCTCTCTTCCTGCTTTGGAGCACTGAGCATAAAATTAAGTTGGACTTGACAGTCTAGATTCAGACTTTGCTCAAGATTAGCTGGTTTTCTAGAACTGAATAACTTTGAGCCATGCACTCATACAGTATGTGTCTGTCTGTGCAGCCAGCCCAGGTTTTCACATAGACAGAGTCTGAACTTGTTTTCTTTCACGCGCACCGAGGACCTTATCATGCGCCAAAAAATTACAGGTTTAAAAATTTACTTATAAAACATCCAACTTTAGTCCAAAAGAAAAAAATCCAGGCATCACAGCAGTGCTCTTTAGTCATCTTATTTCTCATTATCACTGTTATGTTTTTCATTCAGTAATTTTTGTTTAATATGTAAAAGGAATTGCTCAACAGTGTTTTTCACTGCAAAGTAAGCAGCCAAAACATCACCATGAAACTAGCCACAATTATTTACAATAACTTCACATCTGCATTAATCTGTTTTGATGGCAGAACACCACAACAGACTGAAACCTGCTTGTTTATAAAAATTATGGTATTATAAAATTGATATGGAGCCACATTAGTATTAATTTGGAGTTGTGTTTTTGGTGACCTGCTGGACCTAAGTCTGTTATTCATTCCCCTCCAGTCTCTGTTTTTGTCTTTGAAATCTTCAGAGAAAAATACCTAGCTATTTAATTATGTTAGCTGCTAACTATATCAGAGTGCTGTTCAGTGCTGAGCAAGTAGTGTACAGTTGATTTATCTGAGCGGCTGAAAACCACCTCCTGTTGAGAGAAGAAAACAGAACCAAAACCACAGGCCCTAGAAGCAAAGTGAGCTGAAAGATGTTACAGGGCTTCATAGAGATGAGGAGAACAGTAGGGTGAGGATCTCTGTGGGTGTGCCACTGCGAGTGGCCTTCCTTCACATTACAGGTAGTAGTGTGCAGTTTTAACCCAAAAATCTGTAAACAGGAAAAGTAAAAGTAATACAAATTTGAGTAAGCATTATGAACCTTTACTTCCCAGAGTCTAATTGTATGCTATGTTGATGTTTTTGTATGTAAATGCCCTTAAGAAAATGTCCATTCCTGAACATAACCACAATTACTTGAATAATTGTACCGAGCTTTTGGTGCATATAAACATAGTCAGCACTGGCTGCTCTGGTTCCAAACGTGTACTGTTCCTGCATAGGTGCCAGTGCACTGGTCTCTCTCCCACGAGTTGTTACTATTTAAGGTTACTCAGTTACAAACCAATAACTTGCACCATAGAAAAGCTATTTTACAGTACAAAGGAAAAGGATGTATATTTTCAGACTGCAGGTTTTTTTTTTTTTTTTTACAAATGTTAGCATATGAACATATTGTTTTGCATAGTGTTTAAAAACTACGATATCTTGCTCTCAAGCCCATTTCCATGTCTCTGCAAAAGAAATATGAGCGAGACCTTATGAAGATTTAAAAAATTGAATTAGTGCAGCGTTAGTTGTATGGCCTAAAAATGAATTGGTGTAGCTGGACTTCACAGTTGATGCAAAGCAGCAGAGCTACACATGAACACATTTAAGGACTTCTGGTCAACATATGACCACCATCAGAGGGGAAAAGTCATCCACGGTCAACATAGATATCTCTCCTTGTGTGTTTGAGTGTCTTCTTGTTCAATGCATCTGTTCAGCACATACTGGAAAACTGTCATTGATAGAAAGAAGCAGTGTGATTAAGTGTGTGTGCAGGTGTACGACTAAATCTGTGGCAGCAAAACAGGAGGTTCTGTTCCAGATTCGCTGTCTTGCACTCTGTTTACTGGAAACATTGTCCAGTCAGCCACTGTCCAGCTCCGGACAGCACTTTGACGTGAGCATGGAGGACTTCACTTGATTTTGATGCTCATGATCTATGATGATGATTGCAGACAATGTGAACTGGCTTTTGAGAATAAAGATGGTTTTGAGAGAATTTGCTTTTGTGCTTTTACATCTGTTGGAATTTAATATTCACTGAATGTTCTTACTTTTCCATTTACTTGCTTGTGTCAGTTTAAAATACATGTACATGTAGAGGACAGGACAGCCATGCAACATGCATAATAGATCAACGCAGATTGGACAATCTGAATCATAATATTACAGATTACAAACCTTTATAAAGAACATGATCCAAGAGGACAAACAACTTCCAGGTACCACTAAACAGATATGAGCTACACCACCTACTCTCCACCATGACGATCTGGAAGGAGGACAGACTACACAACCACACAAGAGGCAAAACCCAAACACATTATCAACTCGTATAGAGGAAAGGAACGACTACAGAGAGGTAAGGAGGAGGCTGGGCCTTCTGGAAAATGAAAGAACCGATCCAGCTAGTGGTTATGGTTAAATTTAGGGTAAGTCTCCCACAAGTGTATGTGTGTGTGTGTGTGTGTGTGTGTGTTTCTCCTAAGTTATTTAGTTCAGTATATGAGCGTCCTTGTACATGTGTGCTCTTCTTTCTTTCTATGCATTCATTAGGGTTTGTCTGCTGTGTATCTTGACAGGTAGCTTAGCACCTTTCCCAGAACTCTGAAGACAACAGTGCCATTTCCAACAGGTTTATTAACAAAAAAAAAAGGTGAAATTGTGATACAACAAAAGGTATGAGATGTACGGTGGGTATTTCTGATTTACACAGATATAACAAGCACTAAAGGTTTTATCCATAAATCAACAAACATGATATACTTACAGCAGATATTAGGTGGCACTGTTGCTTCTATAATACATCCGTTTATGCAAAAGACAGGAGAAATACAAGATGTCCTTATCTGAAGTAAACATATTAAAACCCATTATTAATCTTACGTTAAGGGTCAATTATTTTTAAAAAGCTCCTATTAGGGTTCAATTGATTCTTGCATTTCTGTGTAGCTGTATTACTTCTAAAGACCTGAGCTTCAGTGAGGGACAGAGAAGGCGTTGCTGCCTTCTGCTGGTAGACAGGGATGCTACAGTGTCTCCCTGATGACGAGCTTTGACTCATCCTTGCTTGAGATGGACCAAATCTTCTGCACATCATCTTTTTATGAACCTCCTCTTTAATTAATTGAGACTTTGCAAAAAGCTGTGCAGAAGATTCAGTCTCTTTAGCGGTTTTTCCTCAGGTAGCATCCCTAATTTAAATTAATGGATAGTCATTCTAATTATTCTACAGTTCTAAATGGTGTGTGGTGAAAAGCCTTTTTCTATAAATTTAGAAAACTAATTGACATGTGTCAGGAAATCCATACTATTTTAGAGCTTGTAGTAAAACATGTCTTACCTTGAAGTTTCATACTACTTGAAAGACAATAAAGACCCATTTAGATTTAGATTCAACTTTATTGTCATTACTGCGATGGATTGGCGACCTGTCCAGGGTGTACCCCGCCTTCGTCCGATTACCGGCCGGGCTTGGC
>NW_018128129.1:585356-586106 GCF_001952655.1 Monopterus albus
TCGTCTCTCGGAGTTCCTGGTGAAAGAACTGGGTATTATCTTTCAACAGTATCTACAGTATGTACAGTTAGTACTAATTTACCAATAGATACTATGTACAATTCATATTTACAGTAAGGTAATGTACAACAGACTTTATGGATTTAAATAAGTAATGTAATTACTTGTTCTAAACATGTGCCCATACAGCAGATGGATAGCTCGATGGTTAACATACTGACTTTATTATGGTTGGTCAGGGTTCAGTTCCCTGTCAGAGCATGATAAATCGGTTTGTGAGTGTGATTTAGATCCCTGTGCAATCTCAGTCTCATATGACTAAGGAATGAATGTCTTCTTGAAGAGCAACCAATATATTCGGTGGTGTTTCAGTCCTTTGAGGGTCAACAGTGTCCCCTAACGACTGAGTCGTTATAGCCTAGTATCAGTGAGAGTCGTTACCTGTCTTTGAATCCTTCCCTGTCGACCAACGCCTATTGTCCTAGTGGGCATGTTTGGGCAGAGATCTCAAAACAGGATTGTAGATGGAAGACAAGTTGTGTCTTAGTCCACCACCCCTATTTAGTGAGAGGTGTTCTATTTTTACAAAAATAGCTTCCTTAACTCCTCTCTCAAACCAGTGATGTTCTCTGGAGAGGATCTGGACTTCACTGTCCTCAAAAGCAGTGGTCCCCAACCTTTTTATCACTGCGGACCGGTGAACGCATGACAATTTTACCGCGGCCCGGCTGGGGGGGGGGGGGGGGGGGG
>NW_018128129.1:589594-592498 GCF_001952655.1 Monopterus albus
GAGTGAACTTGATGTTGTCATCCACAGAGTTGATATGCTTGGTGAAAGCCTCTACCTCCTGGGTCCTGATTTTAACCCATGTGTCATCCACGTAGCGGAACCAGTGGCTGGGAGCGGTACCAGTGAAGGAAGACAAGGCTTTCTCCTCAATTTCTTCCATGTACAGGTTGGCAACTATAGGAGACACAAGGAGCCCATCACACAGCCGTGTTACTGCCATTAACAACAAATAAAACAGACACTGGATTAGAACTGTTTACATCAGGAAAGCTGAAGTGTTGGTAAGAGCTGACGTTAGTGCAGTCCCACAGACAAGCACACAGAGCAGTGAGGGCTTAGGTTTGTTTCTTGTGCTTCTACGCTGTTAGGAACCTTGACAAAGTGTCCAAAGTTTGGTGAGAGCCATAAATATGCACCCAAAAGACAAAACAATGTCTTTTGTATAGAATATAGAAATATATATAAATCAAGAATCAACTCCAGAGGAGTTATTCATAAGAGCCTAATTAAAATTAAGATGACTCCTCTTATAGTAGAAAGTAATAGGACAATCAAATGTGGACTATTAAATATCAGATCTCTCTCATCTAAATCTCTGTTAGTGAATGATTTGATAAGTGAACATCACATTGACTTATTGTGTCTTACTGAAACATGGTTACAGCAGGAAGAATATGCCAGCCTAAATGAATCCACTCCACCTAGTCACAGTAACTGTCACATCCCTCGAAACACAGGAAGGGGTGGAGGTGTGGCAGCGATGTTTGACACAAGCCTATTAATCAACCCTAGACCTAAACATAGTTATAACTCATTTGAAAGTCTCACCCTGAGTCTCTCACACCCAAACTGGAAAACTCAAAAGCCTGTTCTGTTTGTTATTGTATACCGTCCACCTGCTCCTTATTCAGAGTTTTTAAGTGAATTCTCAGACTTTCTGTCTGATTTAGTGCTTAGTACAGATAAAATAATCATAGTAGGCGACTTTAATATTCATGTAGATGCCGACAATGACAGCCTCAACAATGCATTCTGTTCATTATTAGACTCAGTTGGCTTCTCTCAAACTAAATAAACCCACTCACTGTTTTAATCACACTCTTGATCTGGTTCTGACATATGGCATCAAAACTGAACACTTAATAGTTTTTCCCCATAACCCTCTTCTGTCTGACCATTTTCTAATAACTTTTGAATTTCCATTAATGGATTATACTCTATGTGGGAAACAATTCCACTACAGCAGATGTCCATCTGGCAATGCTGTTACCAAGTTTAAGGAAATAATTCCATCTTTATCTACTTCAGTGCCGTTTGCCAACACAGTGGAAGGAGGCCACCTTAACTTTACTCCAACACAAATCGATAATCTTGTTGATAGTACTGCAGCCTTCCTGCGTAATACACTTATACCATTGCCCCTCTGAAAAGGAAGGCAGTGAAACAGAGAAGGCTAGCCCCATGGTACAGCTCGCAGCTCCGCTCCCTAAAGCAGGCATCACGAAAAATGGAAAGGAGGTGGCGCTCCACTAAGTCAGAAGAGTTTTTCATAGCCTGGAAAGATAGTTTAATAACATATAAGAAAGCCCTTCATAGTGCCAGAACCGCATTTTATTCATCACTGATTGAGGAAAATAAGAACAACCCCAGGTTTCTTTTCAGCACTGTAGCCAGGCTGACAAAGAGCCACAGTGCTGTTGAGCTTAACATTCCCTTAGATCTCAGCAGCAATGACTTCATGAGCTTCTTTACAAATAAAATCACAACTATTAGAGAAAAAAATTGGTCGGACCACTCCCACAGCTCTCGCAGATGTGCCATCTACTACAATGGCTTTAGAAACATCAGTAAAAAACCCTGAGCCTGCCCTGAGGTATGCTGCTATGGGGGGGGCCCATGATGCTCTGAGTTTCTCCCCTCCCCTTTCCCCTCCTCTCCTTTCCTCTCTCCCTATGCTTCTATATGCCACCATTACACATTACTAACTTTGTGTCTCCTCTCTCCCGTAGTGTGTCCTCTCTCTCTCCCTGTACCTTTCTACAGGTTGCCCTGGCCCTGGAGCTCTACGTCTCTGATGAGCAGTCACCGGTCACATCGACCTGATCAGTACATCAACCTGACCAGTGTTTGATTGTTTGTTGTGTCCTGTTGCTTTTCTTCTTTTGTCTCTCCTCTATCCACTCACCCCAACCGGTCGAGGCAGAAGGCCGCCCACAAAGAGCCGGGGTCTGTCGGAGGTTTCTTTCGTTAAAGGGAGTTTTTCCTCCCCAATGTTGCAAAGTGCTTGCTCAGCGGGGATTTGTTGGGTTTTCCCTATGTAATAATAGTGATAACAGTAAGGTCTAGACCTTACTTTGTAAAGTGTCCTGAGATGACTTTTGTTATGATTTGGCACTATACAAATAAAATTTGATTTGATTTGATTTGAAGAAAGTAAGTGTGTTATCTTCAAATACATCAAGAGCGAAATGTTAATGTTCCTCTTGCATGTGCGTTTGAAACAATAAGAGAACTCTACCATTTTATTGTTTCAAATGCATCAAGATTTTCTTTACAGAGCTTAACATAACATTTCTTTTTGCTGCAAAATGTTTCATATACAACTGCATTTCTAGCTAAAGAAAATTTTGAAAGTTTATTCTTTAAATAAAAGAGTAAATAAAATATTCTTATTCTTATCAATCTACCTCCCACAGATGTAAATGTAAAAAGAAAAGCTGATTGCTTTCACCCTAGCCTACTTCACCCATTCACACCCCATGACACCCCCAGTAATTACAGATACCCTACCCTAGCCTATCCTACCCTAGCAAACTGTCCACACTAGGTCTGCACCCCACCCTCTGTGACTGGCTCCTGGACTTTCTGACTGGCAGGGCGCAGACCGTCAGGGATATGAACAAA
>NW_018128129.1:592557-595628 GCF_001952655.1 Monopterus albus
GAGAAGATCACCAGGACTCCACTGCCCTCTCTGCAGAGCATTTACCACCGCAGGGTGCGTAGGAAAGTTGCCTCCATCCTCAAGGACCCCACCCACCCCCAGCACGGACTGTTCGCCTCCCTACCCTCCAGTCGGAGGTTCAGAAGTGTGAAATGTAGGACCACTAGACTGGAAAACTCTTTCTTTCCCTCTGCCATCAGACTCCTTAAAAGCTGAGGAGTTTATTACCAGGAAATACGTCATGTACTGATGACCTGTACTGTTTACATTCTCAGTTTGCACATGCATAATTGCACAATAACTGTTGACTACTGCACATGCTGCTCCCATGTAGCATACATTCTCCTATTATATTCTTATATTTTTTATTATATTGCTGCATTTGCTGCTTAAAGTGCCTTAGATTTTGTGTTACTTATTTATCTACTTTATATTTCACTTGTATTTTGTGGCATTCATGTGGACGGCCAAGTAAGAATTTCATTGTACAGGGAAACACGTTTCCAAACTGTGCATATGACAAATAAAACACTTTGAACTTTTTCTGTGTTACCAGCTATTTCAGGAGGCACTTCACTTATCTACTGGCAGACAATCTGTCAGACATACTGTATATATTGTTTCATCCTTACGCTATGACACCAAAAGTGTTGACTAAAGTCCTTTCTAAGATTCACAGAGGTCCTTATATCAGCATAATATTATGCTATGAAAATTTACAGACAACATAAATAGTCAACCATTTTGCAGTATCTCCTCACAGAAGATGAGCTGCCGTGTCAAAGGACATGGATGTTCTCCTTTAGTTCCTGATTTAGTGCTATAAAAAGTAGATCGCTTGGACTTTCCTAAATAAACTAATTTAAAATTTGCACCCAAAATCAGACAGGGTGATTTAGGAGCTGCAGGTAAATGTACAATATGTACAAGTTTAAAAGAAGGAATGAATTTTTGTAGTGATGATAGGGTCTGACCACAAAAAGGGGGTGCTTGGTTTGATGCACAGCATCTCCCTGCTAAGGGCCCATAATGGATAGTGACCACACCCTGACAGGGAACCGAACCCCAATCTGGTGTATCAAATACACTGGTGCTAACCACCGAGCTATCCAGCAGCTGGAGAAGCACACATTTAGAATGTTTTCTGGTTTCAGTTTCTCACATCATTGTCACACAAGGCTGAGACTGCAGAGAATTGTAAATGCACTACCATGTGGAGACAGAAATGGCATGCCATTGTGTAAATAAGATAAATAAAATAAGGCTATTTAGTTTGTTTAATAAAAGAACAAGACATAGACCTGTTCTATAGGAAAGGTAACCTTAAATGACTTCTGTTGTGATCTGGCGCTATATAGAAAATAAAATTAAATAAAATTAACTTGACCCTCAAAGGGGGGCAGGGGCACCCCCCTAATATAATGGTAGGGGAAACACTGCTCTCCTATTATGCTGATTTGGACGGTGAGTAACTGAATCATACACTTCAGTGCCAACATTTTGGAAAGTTTGACAAATAATCTCCCTGTCTGATGTGAAAATTAGTAGCCAGTTTCACATATAGTACTTTAAGTGACTTACTTTTCAGTTTTCTTGACAAAGATTCCCTCAAATTAAAAGAACCCACATCAACTGCCCAAACTCCTCCTTGGCCCTTTCATTTTGTCATCCTTTGAATACAATCACACTATACGGTTATCTGAGCACCAACCATCTGTTAAAAACAGACCACACACTTACAATACTGTAAATCATTGAACAATTCATCGGAGATCTGCATATGTGCTCTGCCAGTTGCACCTCACAATACTTATTTTTGGCTGTGAGCTATTTTGTTAAAATAACTTCTGACACCTTCTCAGTTTTGATGTTCTAGCCTCATCTTTACATGTGTGGATACTGTTACACCCTGGCCAGTGACAAGTAAAACTAAGAGATAAAATGCACTCTGGCATTCTTCCTTCACCATGAGTAAACCTTACCTCATCTAAAATGACTTGAAAAAGTGCACATCTGTTACAAGTTATCGTAGCATGAATTATGCACTCAAAAAAGAAAACAATACAGTAACATAAACGCTTGAATGCTTTGAGTATAAAACAGAATTTCTACTTGGCAGACACTTGTAGTAATTCCTAATAGAACTTAGAAAGCCCAGGTGTAGTCACTGAACTCCCCCAGTGAGTCCATGTACAGTATTTGTCTGAAGGATTTAGGATTATTTTTTTGTCTACTGCTCAGGAATGACTGGCCAGGTTTGAACATATACTTTATTCTACTTTGATGTGGGTTTTAGACCTTTAGTCAAAGGTTTTACCGAACTACAGGAGCATCTCAATAAATTAGAATATCGTGGAAAAGTCCATTTATTTCAGTAATTCAATTCAAATAGTGAAACTTGTGTATTATATAAATTCAGTACACACAGACTGAAGTAGTTTAAGTCTTGGGTCTTTTAATTGTGATGATTTTGGCCCACATTTAACAAAAACCCACCAATTCACTATCTCAATAAATTAGAATACCTCATAAGACCAATAAAAATCATTTTTAGTGAATTGCTGGCCTTCTGGAAAGTATGTTCTTTTACTGTATATGTGCTCAATACTTGGTAGGGGCTCCTTTTGCTTTAATTACTGCCTCAATTCGGCGTGGCATGTAGGTGATCAGTCTGTGGCACTGCTAAGGTGGTATGGAAGCCCAGGATTCTTTGACCTTGGCCTTAAGCTCATCTGCATTATTTTGTTTCTCATTTCTCATTTTCCTCTTGACAATACCCCATAGATTCTCTATGGGGTTCAGGTCTGGTGAGTTTTCCGGCCAGTCAAGCACACCAACACCATGGCCATTTAACCAACTTTTGGTGCTTTTGGCAGTGTGGGCAGTCACCCAATCCTTCTGGAAAATGAATTCAGCATCTCCAAAAAGCTGGTCAGCAGAAGGAAGCATGAAGTGCTCTAAAATTTCTTGGTAAACGGGTGCAGTGACTGTGGTTTTCAAAAAACACAGTGGACTAACACCAGCAGATGACATTGCACCCCAAACCATCACAGACTGTGGAAACTTAACAC
>NW_018128129.1:596196-596714 GCF_001952655.1 Monopterus albus
AGCTGAGTGGCATGTCACCATATTCTAATTTATTGAGATAGTGAATTGGTGGGTTTTTGTTAAATGTGGGGCAAAATCATCACAATTAAAAGACCCAATGGCTTAAACTACTTCAGTCTGTGTGTACTGAATTTATATAATACATGAGTTTCACTATTTGAGTTGAATTACTGAAATAAATATTCTATGATATTCTAATTTAATGAGATGCACCTGTATGTTTATAGTTGCATAAAGTTTATTATATGCACTTTGCATATACAATTGAGGCACCGTGTCATAGAAGGAATGGGTGTAGACACATCTAGTGCTGATGCATCTAGCCTACAGTGGATATAAAAAGTCTACACACCCCTATTAAAATGCCAAGTTTCTGTGATGTAAAAAAACGAGACCAAGATAAATAATTCCAGAACTTTAGCCACCTTTAATGTGACCTATAACTTGTACAACTCAATTGAAAAACAAACTGAAATCTTTTTTTCAGTGGGAAGTAAAAATAAAAAACTAAAATAATG
>NW_018128129.1:597210-611001 GCF_001952655.1 Monopterus albus
CATAACCGGGCATGGATATTTTTCTTTGTGCAAGGACACGTTGAACTTCCGGTTACGAATTTCCGAATTAAAGGAATCAGCAGTAGTTTGCCAAAACACATATACTGTATAACTATATAACTGGGCTCGGCCGAGATGAGCCAGGCTTGCACTGAATCGATCACTTGCAATCGCTGCACAATGCCTGCAGTTTACTTTTCGGTCGGGCGTAGATGCCGCATGAACCACTTACGGTGATGCGTCAACGCGACCGCCATGATTGTACAGGGACTCAGGCCTTCAGAATCAGAGTCCGTTTTATTGGCCAGGTGTGATGAACACACGAGGAATTTGACTCTGGTACACCGGCTCTCAATATACAAACGGTAAAGCAGCATAAGGATGTGTAATATAACAAAATAAGAAGTATAATAGCAACAAACAGTGCAAACAATGTAGAATAAGCAGTATAAATAGACAAACAATGCAGACAACAAAGGAATATTCGTTGAAATGAGATAAATAGGGATAAAAACAGAGTACTTAAAACTAGAGACCTGTACAAGTCTGTATAATCTGTACAATGTATATTTACAGGTATTGCACTGAGGTTGAGTTGTACAAGTTATAGGTCACATTAAAGGTGGCTAAAGTTCTGGAATTATTTATCTTGGTCTCGTTTTTTTACATCACAGAAACCTGGCATTTTAACAGGGGTGTGTAGACTTTTTATATCCACTGTATGTGATGGTATGCTGCTGACTCAGCATCCACACAATGAAAACAAACCCCAAAAGGAAAAGCAATGGCAAATGTGGTTTGTAGTAATGTGGTTTAATACTGTAGCACTGGCTGCGGGGTTAGTACTTTGTGTGTGTTTAAACTCAAATGACAAAATACTTGATTTAAGAATGGAGTTATCACTGATAAAAAAGTCTTTCCTACAGTAAGTTTAAAGTCTAAGTGTAAATCCTAAGACCACCCCAGTTTCCATATCTTATTCTTATATAAAGGTTTTTTTTGTTTTTTAATTATTTTATAAACTGCTGGCAATATTCTTTAAAAACTTTGAAATTCTAAACTAACATGGGTTTGAGCAGCGCTTGGACATGGCACGGGTTTGTAAAGACAGAACCATATCGGGGTCTGTGAGGGCTGAAGGTTGATTTGGTTTCATTCCAAGACAGCCAGATGTTAAATAACCACTTAACATGAACTGCACTTAGAAAATGTATTTATATATATTCATCTATACACATAATGTATGATAGTATGTATATGTTTATATAGAAATCTATGCATACTGCAGTCCTTTCACAGAGGAGAACAGAACCTCATCAATATTAACACAATGACAGAAGCCAGACATTGTGAATTCATGGACAGGGAACAAAAAGATGGCATCACAAAGACATCTGAACTCCAGCAACACATCACCTCCACTCCACTCCAGCTTATTCTTTAAATAACAATCACTTCAGTGATATTACAATCATATTTTATGCAGAATAGGCCTACTTCTTCACTTTAACTATACTCAGCTATAGTCTGTACAGTTTTATGAAACAAAGCTTATTCAAGCAAGTGGGAATTACCACTGACTGAGAGACAGTTTCTGTCGTCCAACTGTCCGACAGCAACAAGTGTCTGACGAAGAAACGCAACATGACTTGGGTCAAGTAGGACAGCCGACGCTGGAATCCAAGATAGAAGTTATTTTTCTTTAATTGAAACAAGTCCAGATGACACTGGTTCAGTGTTTCTCTATTGCCACTGATCGCTAAGCAATCATTCGATTTGTCACAATGCCCAAATAACTTCAAAAAACTGACCCGCAGCTGGTTAAAAACACAGCATTGCACATATACAGCCTGGACCAGATTCACTCAAATTAAACAACATTGTCTGATCTGTCTGGGGACCACACTGGGAGGCTGGGACTTCAAGCAGCTTTGCACCCACATTCCTTTTACTGTGGTCTGCTTTTAAAGAGGATTGTACCTCATCAGTCATTCAGTGTCTGGGGGTTTTTGTGTTTACAGCTTCCCCCTTTATCACAAGCACAGCACCTATTCAGATTATCATGTGCCACTGAAAAGACTACACACGTCTCTATTCCTCACTATAAAGCTCAAATCAAAAAGCAGACACATATTGCACTATGAATGCAAAAATACCAGTCTACACTATACAGGAAAGTGCTTCTAATGTTTGTACAGCTGCAAAAATACAGTGTGCTACACACAAACACAAGAAACATACATCAATCAAGTGTGTCTGTATGAATGCATTACCATCACACAGGCAGTTATGCCCTACAGTACAGTACAAGAACATATTATGGTCTTCTTCCCCCTTTATATGTCAGGCTTGAGCTTTAGTTTAATTCACAGACAGAACCAAAAACACAAAGCCTCATGGGAGGAGTGCGAATGTGCAGGTGTAGTTGGGCAGGAGGTGAGGTGGAGCTAGTGGTCCGTGTTGCCTCCAGGTCTGGTTGCAGGCTGTTATAGTTTGTGTTGAGGGATTCGGAGGGGTCAAGTACCCGAGGAAACTTCAGGAATGGACCTTGAAGGCCAGCAGCTGCTCAGAGTGCATATTGTTGAGCGAGCGCAGGTCAGGCAGCTTGAGCAGCAGCTTGGTGAAGATGGCCGACTCGTTGGGGTGGTTCTTGGTGATGAGGCTTCGCAGGACGCAGATCAGCGTCTCCTGAAGCGCCTCCACTGAGTTCACATTCTCTATGCTTGAACGATCTGGGGGAGTGGTCAGCCAAGGTCAGTGTTAGGTGTCTTCCTATCAACCTGACAATGGGTTTCACTTCTGTTACTTTCTCTTTAATTTTGATTCAGATTCGTGACTAAAAGGAATTCTGCCACAGTAATCTAAGTGTGATTGGTTCCACAACTGAATGAGCAGCATCCTCACAGTTTAATATACAGCCCAAGTGCACGTGTAATGGCCTTCAAAACTGTGTACTGAAAAATATGCTCTAAGCCATCAACCAATCAGAAAAGCCCACCTGCAGAGACTAGAACCACAGCAGTGAAGAGGCTCATCTCCTCCTCACTGAGGCACAGGCTGAGAAGCTTCTCACTGAAGTCAAACATGGAGTTGAGGAGGTCGCCGGCCCCCATGGCCCTCAGTGTGTCCACGCTGTACTTCTTCCCACCCAGAAAGGTTATGGTACGGTCCTTCACATCAAAGAGAGAAGCGAAGCGAACTACCAACACCTGCGGAACACATACACCGCTCCATCAGTCTGGGCTTTCTAATAAGAACTGAAAAATATCTGTGGCACATGGTTTAGAAAAATAAAGTATACCTCAAATGTGCCAGCCTTCAGCAGGCTGACCTGGTCATGCTGGGACAGGTCTCTGAAGCCTGGGATCTTCTTGGCGAACTCCACCACCTCCCTGACAGCGGGGGTGAAGCTGTGGGAGAACTCCTCCCACACCTCCTGGCCAGACTTCTCAGCGTCAATGTGAGGAGACTTGTTCATTGGACAAACCTGAGGACAGGACAGAGGAATAAAATACTGTCTCTGTCTGGAGGACACATGAAACAAATGGATCATATCCTGAAACTGACCCAGAGTAGCTGTCGGTTGACGTTAGGCTTTTACTAAGATGATTCTGTATATTGGACAGTGGATACATCTCATGTCTCTTATAAGACCGATCCTCCTTTGACCCGGAAGTTGTTCCAATCAACCAAGGACCGAGAATGTTCCAAGTCTCTTACATCAGCTTTGAGGAGCGGGGACTGAGGATACACAAGAGCATCCTTCATGGAAGGTTTTTGTAAATTGCTATGCCCCTTTATCAGAAATCACTTGGTGAATGGACACTTCAGATGAAGGAGCTGAGGAAAGGATGTCTCATGCCATTAACATTTCCTCAAGTCCTCTCTTCTCATATTTTTCTAGCACCTTATGTTGGCTGGACTACCAAATGAGGGAAATGGCAGGGCTTATAAGAGACTTGGGATGTACCCGATTGTCTCTTAATGTCCTGTCAAAGTTTCTTTTGCACTACAATGAGATGCTTGTAGTGATGAATGCACATAGCAGTTGTCAGCCACACATGGAATCCCCCCTCTGCTCTAAAAAGAGCCTTTTGTCCTATTTTAGCTCTCTCTCATTGCTCACACAGGGAAAACCCCAAGTCCTGGTATCTTAGTCCAGCACACACAAGATGCAAAGAAAACATGTGAGAAGGTGGGAACTGAGGAAACACATTTTATCTGAAGCGTTCAATCAAGCATTCCAATAAAGAGGCATGTCAATCTATTAAATACTTCCACATAGGATGGTCTCGTGTATCCTTACTCATGTCTCCTCCAGGCAGCCTCCTTGCTCTTCTGAGCAGGAATAAGAGCTTCAGGACATCTTTCAAGATGGCAGACTGGAACTTCTTCTGGGCTGAGCAAGAATCGAGGAGCAAGGATCAATCAAGTAAGGGAACTGGGATTTACCCACTGTCATTTTCAGCCACATACATCAGATGTTGTTTTCAGGTCGTTTTACTGCCCCCAAGTGGCCAAAAAAAAGTGTCATATATGACGTAAGAGATCGAAGTTACAGCACAGTAGTGGCATTGTTACAGGTCTCAACAAAAATACAGACCAATTTCCAAATCACAAAAACACACCCAACCTGCTTCATTATTAGGAAATAACAGAACTCTGCACTGTTCTATTTTTGGGGCCATTTATTTCTGCACTTAAATATTAGTTCAGTTTCTGTCACCTATTACTTAGATTTTGGCTGAAAAACAACAAAGGTCAAGGTCACAAAAAATAATGAAAAATCACAAAATTCCCATCTTTAACATGGGACATTAATTCATGTCATCTGGATCTGATGGCCAATTAAATTTGATATTGAAAACCCAATTTAATGCATATTTTCTGCCCAAACTGGCCCATAATGGAGATAGAACCCTGAAACGTTCAGGTACGATGCACAGTGTAACTGCCTGTCATACCCTAAAAGATTATCCCGATCCGGTCCGAATCAAGGATTTTAGAACACGTTTTGTGTTGTTCTGGATCTCATTTTTCACATAGGGACCCATCTGTGTGAGTGAATGCTGTGCCTTGGTTGGAGGTACATGTGTTCTCTGAGTCTACTTATTTTTTTTTTCTCATTGACTTTTGAATGGTATTACAATACACTTTAATTCCTTCATTAAGGCATGCTGTAGTGACTACCCTCATCTGTTTTTATTATCTCACCAGATGCATCCTGTTGCCTCCTCTCCACAGGGGCCAACTGCAGGCTCTGCTGGGGCCCTCTGTGGCCTGAGTTCTGAAAGCTCCGTGTGTGTAGGCTGGACATTGGCTGGCAGCACTCCTGGGCAGTCTGAAGGGGCAGTGGTTGAGGGTGTTGTCCTCTGCACCCTGAAGGCCCAGGCTGGAAGAGGGGTCCTGTGCTACCACAGTGACCAGGTTGTTGTGGCGGTTCCAGATGTCCTGCCGCTCCTCTGTCCAGTGCTTAGTGGCATTGCAGGCAGAGCCACCTGTCAGAAGGCGTGTGGAGGTCGGGGCCTCTGCTGTCAGGCTGCTCTGCTCCTGGTTGTACATGAAGGTCTCCTGGTGGGCCCTGGTCACCGAGCCGATCACCTCCTCCTCCCCACTGTCTGATGTGCTCGGTGAGGTCAAGCTGGGGCTGGTGTCCATTGCCACAGTGGGCTCGCGGTCTGAGCTGGAGTCTGACTGGCTGGAGCATGGTGAGGATGGAGAGCAGGAGGGGACAGGGCCAGCATCTTCACCCAGAGGTTCTGTGGAGCTGCCAGGCGGCAGTTTGGCAATAGGGAGATTCTGGCTGCTGTAGAGCTGGCTGTTGTTCATCATGTTGTTCACAGCACTCTGCATCTCCAGCAGCATGCGCTGTTTCTCCCGCTTAGGGATTCGGCCAAAACGCACAGCTGAACAGTGACGAGAGAATTATTTCAGAAGGATTCACTTGTATTATTTTACGTGTTGCATTATAAGTTCAACAGTACTGAGTAGTGAGATCACTCTTTCTCTTCAGTAATAAAATGAGAACTATCTAATTCACCTACCCTCTCACACTGTACAAGATTAATAATCCAAAAGTGTATTGGTAATTTAAGTTATTTTGTTATGATACTGCTAAATAATAAACAATTTGTAAAAGTTTAATATAGCAGCTGTATTCTTCATGACAACATATCAGGCTGAGGGCCAACTATGTTTACTGACTGCAATGTAGAGTAACATCCAGGCTTCGACATTTCTATATAAACAGTTTCTATATATATTCCTGAATGAAACTGGCCTATGTTGATTTTACAGGTTAATGTTAATCATCACTGTTGATTCACACAGCACCCAAGCAGGACACCTGGGTGATTCTAGCTCTGCAGAGGGTGAATCAGTGAGTGGTGTTCTGCTGAGTCAGACAGCGATGGTACTCACAGTCTCTGGACATCCCCACCATCAGGCATTTCTTGAAGCGGCACTGCTGGCAGCGGTTCCTGTTGATCCGCATGATGGGGCAGCTCTCATTCTTAAGGCACTTCTTATACTGGATGTTCTGCTGGATGCTCCTCCTGAAGAAGCCCTGCGTGTTAACACAGACAAACAGCACAGTGTGATGACATACTACACTACTGTTCAAAGCTATGGGGTTACCCCTATTTTTCCAGCTGTTATTAGTGTAATTCCACAGCTGAACACACTTGTAACGTTCTTCCTACAACTGAAATCAAACACTGTTTGAACAGACACTGTTGCGGAAATTCCCACTGATGATCTGGTAGGTCTGGACACTGTGCCACCATTCCATCAATTGAGGCCTACAGTCTTATTCTTTTCTTCTACACAGCCTGGAGGTGTTTGTGGCTCATTATCCTGAAGTAGGATGTGTTACGTTTGTATTGCTCCCATATTATGTTCAAGACAGTACAAGGGGAGGACGAGGGGAGAATAAAGGAACAAAAAAATGGTGTCAACGGAATAAACATGCTAACTATGCCAAAATGTCTCTTCATTTTCGTTGACCAAAACGAGACGAAACGAAATGTTATAACATTATTTCGTCTCGTTCAGTTGCGTTATTATTATTATTTTGCAGTATTTCTGTTTCCTGTGTCTCGCTTCAGGGGCCGCATCAGGTCGCACTGCGCAGACGCAGGTGACGTCACTTCCTTAACCACCACTCGCGGCATTATTTAGAAGACGACAACAAACAAAGTTAAGTCTGACACAGAGAAAGGGACCGATGGCCAGCCAGCTGGGGTTCGTCTATGGGAGAAAAAGAAGAAATGACAGTTGGAAAAACTTTAATTACGTAGAAGTGGAAAAGAAAACAATGTGTTGTGGGAAAAAGATGGGGAGAAATGTGGCCACAAAATGTGTATTGGATGTAGTCTTGAGTCTATAAGGTAACAATAATATAATAAGATAACCTTGTTTGAAATGGGTTTGGCTAAAAGAAAATTTTGGTTTCATCTATACTACTAGGTACTTATACTATATTGACTGGGTTAAATAGAATTGCATTACTAAAAAGAGACTAAAATACAATTTTCATTGACTAAAACTAGACTAAAATAGTCATGGATAATTCTGACTAAAATAAGACTAAAATGTCATCAGTTTTCGTTGACTAAAACTAGACTAAAAAGAGTATGAACGTGACTAAAACTAATAAAAACTAAAATGACAGCTTCACACAAAGATAAGACTAAAACTAAAATTAAAACAGGCTGCCAAAAACAACTGTATTTGTCACTGCACACTGCTCCCTACAGTTAACCAGGTCAATGTGAAGTATGAGGGGCAGCTGATATGAACTAGTTTCACTGAGCCTTAAGTTAGACCTGGGCAGATGGTTACCGCTGTGGTGGCCCACTTCAGCTCCAGCTTAGAGTCACACCACTGAGTTCCAGTGAAAATGTTTCTGGATCAGGGTCTGTGGTGTGCTCACCGTGTGCATGTATGCGTGGGTGAGTGTGAGAGAGAGCAAGCCAGCATGTGGGTGGTAGTAGTGGTGGTGTTTCAGAGAGCCGCTCTCACCTTGCAGCCCTCACAGGCATGGACGCCGTAGTGGAAACCAGAGGCCACGTCACCACAGACCTTACAAAGCAGCACCAGGCCACTGATTTCTGAATGACACAAAAACACATGAACAAAAAGCTCATGTGAATGTATTATATAATTTAAAATGAAACTACATTATTAAAACTTACAGGTATGGCATGGCACATACTATGTAACACTGTCACATGGAGTTCTTCTGTTCTATCTTCTATTGTTTTGGGGCATTTGTTTGCCTTGTGATAATGTTTCATAACACCCAGTGGCTTAATTTTTCTTTCCCAGACATTATAAAAACAGCGTTGAATGAGTCATGACAGTGTTAACAGAGCTGAGATCTGTTTATAGGGTTCAGGAATAACTTTCATTGTACATAAGCTGAATCCAGCTACCTGGGAGTTCATATGTTAACAAAGTATTGGTATATTTGATAAATGATCAACAACATAAATGACATGGGATTGTTTGTTAAATTTTAGTTACGGTACTAAAAATCATAGGATCTGTTGCTCCTCCATTACTCCAGTATAATTCACATTGTAATTGCTGTATGACCATTTCTGCCTCACACAGACTCAGCACCTACTGGAAAATCTACTTCCTAAAAGTATTCTTACTGGCTACACCAAAAGTAGCACTCACGAGAAAGTGTTCATTTCCCAGTAATACACTGGTAAGAGCAATACTTTTAGCTTCTGAAAACACGTAAGAGTGGCCGGCCATCCTACTTGTGATGCCGCCTCTTGCAGAAGAGGAGGAGCATCCGGTCTTCTGAGCCCCTAAGAGGTTTTGGCCACTGGCAGGGAGTGTGGGGTCAGCTGGCCGACCCATCTGGCGGCAGCTGGGTGAGGTGCGATGGGGTGGGGAGGATGACTGGTAGCTGCCATTGGAGGAGTCGCTGTGGCAGGAGTCCAGACTAGAGGCGGAGCTAGATGAGCTGATGTAGGCTATTACGCCTCCTGGTGTACAATGGCAGAAGAAAAATTAGCCATGGTGACAGAGACTGCAGCAACAAGAGCAACAACACTCTCTGGAGCTTTGTGCTGGAAAACGAGTGAGGATGATGATAATCCAGATTTTCTTGTCAACAACTGATCCTACTGAGTGTCACATGTATCTGAAGCATAATATATCTTATTCCTCTTTCCTGTACAGTTCCACTGTCCTCCAAAAACTACTCTAAAGTACAAAAAAAGAGGATGAGATTTCCAAAAAAAATATTAAAAACACATGAATGAGACACACTCTTGCACTGACTGACACACTCCTCTATTACCGTTAACTGTAGTTTGTTATTGACTCAATCCCACATACAGCATCCTGCTGCCCTACATACTCAGCGGAGCACCAAATGTGGATTAATCTGCACCATGATCTGCACTTGAGAGTAGTCTGCAGCATATGGTCTGTGTCCCTGTTTAAGTAATGTCTGCTAAAACCTATCCTGACCAGAAAATTTAAGAGAGCGCTGCACTTTAAAAAAAAACAAACAACAAAACTATAGATTTAAAAGCTATTATAAAAGACTTACAACTTCAGTAGGATGCAAATCAGGTGGAGCTGAGTGCCACAGGCAGGTTATGGAAGTCAAAGTATAAAGAGACAGGCTAATTCATTGTTTTTTTTTGTTTGTTTGTTTGTTTTTTACATGGAATTTCATTGACAAGAAAAATATGAAAACACTCGTCTTATCTTTTAATTTCATTTTCTTTATTTTCTACTATAAGAAACTACTAAATCAAATGAATCTTTTTTTATCTCAATTTTTGTCTATCAAACACTGTGCTCAGCGCTGTGACGTATTACTGTAGGTGGCACTCTTTTCTTTGTTCAGTCATGGAGGCTATGCCTGCTCATGCAAAATCCCTGCTTTTTGGTGAGGAACCAATTAACTTAACATAAAGAGGGCAGGTCACAATACAACAATAGCTTCCTCAGCAAGTAGGAACCAAGCAGACGGGCTGCTTCTACAACTGACCTGTTTTTTCCCCTTCAATATAGGCTGACCTGATTTCTTTGCTTGCCATTCTCAATGATTAGGTAACAGCATTGCATAATGTCAGCTTCACAAGGGTGTGTAGTATGTAGTCTGGCCTGTCCCTGTAGCCAGTCACATGTACAGCATCCATTACTAGATCTACTGCCAAATTATATTCTAAATTGTCATTTTTATTTAATCTGACAGCACAAGCACTGGTATAAAAAATATTGTTCATATTACCATGGTTTTTCACAAATATTGGTCATTAATATACAGTAATACTGAAATAATATTAACTGAACATCTTTAACAGTATGATCCATTGTTTTAACAGCAAATGTTGCATTTATCAAAACAGTTGACTTCAGTCATCAGTTCTGACCCAATTAAAAACCCACTTCAACCAGCTCAGTGAATTAATATCTCCTCAGAAAATATGCATGCCTGCACCTGTAGAATATTCCAGGAACAGTGTGTCATTACAGGCATAAAAAGGGCGTGTATGATTATGCCTATGGATTGTTTGAAGAGCACTCCAATGTCAAACCTGACAAATCAAAAAACCCTTTTCACAATAAGCTTTTAGCAAAATATTATGAATCTAAAGTGTAGTGAATTTAGCAAACCCTGCAAATTATAAAGGTTTTATGATAAACTGGTGACCTGAAGTGGCCAAACTTGTCATTTTGGTTTGACTTATTATACCCAATTTGTTAAATTGGAAAACTGAACACAGAAAAAGTGCTGCATTCATCTAATGGGAAATGTCCCCTTTTTAAACACTTAAAAGGCAAAAGGAAACCTGCTGATCTAGTTACTTAAAAAAAAAACAAAGCCAGTCATGTTCTGTCATTTGATTAGTAGGGAAATATAACACTCTACACAAACATTTCTAATGTAATTCTGGACTCCCTGAATAAAAAGCAACAATTCACATTAGGTTTCAACCTATGAAAACTGAACTGGATGTCAGTTCTATAAATATCATTTGCCCAAGGCCCCAAAACTATTAAATATACAAGAGTATTATGTATCCCATGGGCCCTGAACGCATCATAACATGCCCCCACGTGGAGCAAGCATGTTCTTTCCCAGGAAACTGGGTCACCGCGAGCTGCCGCGAAATGCGTCACGTGTATCCGCGGCGAGACCCCACGCCTGCTTGCTGAGAAAAATTATGCAATGGCCGCGTCACAGCGCCGTTCGACCAATGAGCTGCGACGTACGGGGAGCGTAAACACAGGTGCACATGGCTAGGCAGAGTGGTCCATGTGATGAGAGAGGACCGCAGTGCTGCCGAGAGCAACTTATTGGGTAACGACAGCCTCCTAGCACTCCTAACCCAGTTTGACAGGCACACATCAGTACACCCTACAGCCTTTAACAGTTCATATGTTTCATCACAATACAAAGACTGTTCAAACAGAAATACCAGAACGTGTCCTCGTTATGCCAGTATTGCTACTTGACTAAAGCTAGTTTTCACTGAACCTTCTTAAAACACTGCAACAAGGTACAGCTATTTTGGTATTAAAACTGGGTTTAAAGCACACTTACCAGCTTTGGTCGACTCCATATCCTATGAGCTGGGGGGTCTTCCTCCTCTGCTACCTCAGTAGTGAAGCCGTTTTTCTGTTTTAGTGCTCAGCAACTGAAAAGTCGCTGATTGATCCCGGTTAATAAACTGACCGTAAAGCTACAACATTTAAATGAACGTCGCTTAAACCTGATAGAAGCTGCGCTGGCTTGTCAGCGATAGACTCGAGAACATACTAAACCATCGAGTTTTCACACCCGTTTAAACGACACCAAAAGGCTAGTTTATCGTGCGCGCCTCTTTCTACCACGAGAGAAAACCACAGCTTATCTGTTTCCTGTATAATTTAGCTATATCTAGAAATATTTCGTGTTCCATTCAAAGTTAATACAAGGGAAAAGGTGCATTAAGGGCGCAACTCCAGTGGTAGGAAGGGCTGGTTTTGCAGTGGCTGTTTCGATTTGCGAATGCGATCAGTGCTGTGCAACCATGTGACCCAGGTCGTCGGCTCCTCCCCCTACAGCCCTGCACTGGTGTCAGTGTAACCCACTGACATACTTTCACCAGTCAGTGAACGAAGACAGGCGGAACATACGCCCTGTTTCCAAAAAAGACAAGTGCTTTACAACATTCTAATTACGGTACTAATTATAATTTTGTATGAATCCCAATATATTCTTGTACTTTTTATTAAAGTAGGGCGAACTTAAACTTAGAAACATTTAATGATATCTTTGGCAGGCTTTTCTAAACACAGACAAGTTTCCATTCATTCCTACATTTTTCCTATTTAAAAGTTAGTCATTGGCTTCATTCTTCCATTCAGAACTATGTTTTCCTCTTATTGTATGGATGCTGATTCAGCATCCATACCATGTTGTCCTATTATTATTATTGTGTGGATGCTGAGTCCGCCTCCATACTATGTTATCCAATTATTTATTATTGTATGGAGGCTGACTCAGCATCCATACCTTGATTTCTTGGTCTTTATTATTGTATGGATGCTGATTCAGCATCCATACTATGTTATCCAATTATTGTGTGGATGTGTAAGCATCCACACTATGTTATCCTGTTCTTTATTAGTGTGGATGCTCGCATCCACACTCTTGTTATCTTCTTCTTTATTGTGTGGATGCTTATGCATCCACACAATAAATGTTATCCTGTTCTTTATTATTATTATCCTGTTCTTTATCATTATTATTGTGTGGATGCATAAGCATCCACACTATGTTATGCAGTTCTTTATTGTGTGGATGCTGAAAAGCTGGTTTCTACCACTGTTCTTCGGCATCTAATTTCTGCAGCATACTTTCACGTAGAAAGGCCATTGAGGTATCAAACTGTTTATCTCCTTAAGGACATGTGTGTTTGTATACAACTTTTTTTTATTACTTTTATACTTTTTAAGATATTCAGCTTTTTTTACAGAAATTTCCCCATTGGAAATGAATGGGGCAAAATTGGAAGCTTAATATCTCCGGCATACCTTGGGCTAGAAGCGTCATTTCAACTTTATTCAACTCGTGAGACGTTCAACTACCAAAAATCATCTTGATATCTGTTATGGTTTTTTTATAATCGACATTTATATTTTGTCTATTTGTCCATAGACAACGAATGGGCCAATACTATACCATGCCATTGGCTGCCTGTGTGTCACGTGACTCCCCGGTCTAGCAGCTCTCACTTGCTTTTACTCTTCCTCTTGCCGCTTTTCTGCTCCTATTATGCCATTCTTAAGCTTTATACACATATAATAGATGACAATCGTAGAGAAAATTGTCACGAATTCAGCTGTCAGTGTTACTGAGATGGAATGAATGGTATTTGCGTAAGTCGCACATTCCAGGCATACCGTCTCACTGCTCCATAGACTTACGGTCAATACAGAAGATCCGCTGAAAAAAAACGTCGGCGAAAAATGAATGGCGAAATTCTGGAAGTCAGGGGTTCACTATAGCATTTTGATTAGCTGCTAAGTGCTAGAGCTGGGGTTCACCATAGCATTTCGATTAGCTGCTAACTGCTAGAGGTCTTACAAACAATACTATTTACTTAACGAAGGGCTGATAGTAATTATTATGAAGTGTGTGGTTTAGGTTTATGGTTGTTTATAGTTATGCAGGTGGACACTGAAAAGGTTTTGAACGGTGTAAATGACTTTTAGAAGCAAAACACGGCTCAATACACAGACTGTGAAAATACCTTTGAAGTGAAAGTA
>NW_018128129.1:616056-618103 GCF_001952655.1 Monopterus albus
CAGGATCACTGGTCTGCTCCAGCGAAATGGGATCTGGCAAAGCAGGAGTTTCAGGCCAGGCAATGGATTCTAGTAGGAGGCGTTCCTCCAGAGCGTCCTCAGGGGACTGTGGTTGGAAGGTGCAGATGCCATGATGCATGTAAGGGTCAGTGGAAACATGCGGGGTAATGATGGTGGAGTTGTCTTTACGCTGAAACTGAGAAATAATGATAAAAATGCATTAAACTAATGTACAAAAACCACATTAAATGAAACAAAAAGGTCACTAAAGAACATTTTTTTTGCCACATAGCACAAAATTATTTTTGACCACTAATGGTTTGACAAGAGTGAGGAAGGTTTTTATGGTTCAAAGACACATTGACTTTTGACGCATACCGACCTGGACTGAACCACTTTAAGTCTAAAAAGAAAATTATAAGGAACTTTTGGTCTTTTCCCCAGTTTCCACACAATGTCTCTGATGAGGTGAATCCAAGTATAATCCTCACTGATTTCCTGTAGTGAATCTTTACATATGGAAATAGTGGTGGAAAGACAGGTTAAGATAAACAGATGAGTCAGGAGGATTTGTAAGGAGCTTAATGATGACTGTAACACACACTAATATATCTTTAGGTGCCAAATTCAAGGTCATATTTAAAGAGTAACTAGTCTTGAGACTGCAAATCTGTATCAAGTTAAAGGTTTGAAGTCTTTTCAACTCTGTGATGCCAAGTTAGTTTTGATATGATGTCATGTCTCCTGGAATACACCTGGACATTACTGCAGCAAGATTATTATTATTATTATTAATATTAATAATAATAATAATAATAATAATAGGTTGGACATTAAGTCACTTGATACCAACAAAGGGATGTTAAAATTAAAAATAAACTTTATTACTTAATTACAATTGGTCAATGTTTATATTTTTTTAAAAACTATATAATTGTGAGCCATTTACAAAAATTCTTTATATGTCCTCACTATAACCAATGGGAAAAATAGCAGTGGCAAAATACAGTATAGAATAATTCTACAGCTGTCAGCCAATCACAGTTTAGGGTTGTGAGTAAAAATATCATTTAATCTAAATAACATATATTTTATTTTTATAGAGAATGTGTTATTCTGAGGAGCATTATATTTGAAGCCAGCATATTTAACATTTCAATCACCATCAAGCTGTTTTATTCAAACCAAGTTCTCACCTCGATGATGTCCATACTATATATCACAAACATGAAGACAAATACAGCCAGGAAAAGGAAGATGATGCCATACTTTGGAAGGTAACGGCTGACCTCCATTGTTTTACAAGATGTGTATTGTCAGTGTTTGGTCTTCGTCTCTGACTGTAGAATAGCACTGTGACCAAAAGAAAAAATAAAAAACAAATAAAAAGAGGTAACTGACAGAATTTATGCTGAGGAATGTTATTTGCCAACACTTGATCTGAATAGTGAAATTCTTTTTTCATTAATAGTGTGACATGTCTGGCATCAGTCATTATGGCTAAAATTCCAGCCTGTACTCAGCACAGATGTTTACAGGTGTGTGATTTAAAGGACATATCCTAGTCAAAAATGATCCCATGGTTCCTGTTTCCCACATGAAGAAAAAAAATTCCCCCTCTGTTTCACAAGTAAAATTTATTTATTTTTCTTTCACCAGTTTTACAAATGGGAAAAAGATCAGATTTTGGAAATGGATCACCATTCATTTATTTTTCCACTTGCCTCTCAGGGTTTCATAAAGACAGGGGAGGGAGAGAGAGATCAGGCTTAGAACATTCAATCATTTTCTACCGCTTAGTCCCTGAATGGGGTCACGGGTGGGGCCGGAGCCAATCCTGGCCGGCAATCGGGCGAAGGCGGGGTACACCCTGGACAGGTCACCAATCCATCGCAGGGCTAACACATAGACGAACAACCACACACACGCACGCACGCACTCCTATGGGCAATTTAGAGACATCAATCAACCTAGGCTGCATGTCTTTGGACTGTGGGAGGAAGCCGGAGTACCTGGAGAGAACCCACGCAAGCACGGGGAGAACATG
>NW_018128129.1:620751-627842 GCF_001952655.1 Monopterus albus
GAGTAACAGTAGTCCATCCTGGAAGTAACAAATGCATGGACCAGTTTTTCAGCATCACTTTGAGACAGGATGCTCCTGATTTTTGCAATATTGCATTGGTGAAAGAAAGCAGTATAGAGACTTGTTTTATGTGTGATTTAAAGGACATATCCTAGTCAAAAATGATTCCATGGTTCCTGTTTCCCACATGAAGAAAAAAAATTCCCCCTCTGTTTCACAAGTAAAATTTCTTTATTTTTCTTTCACCAGTTTTACAAATGGGAAAAAGATCAGATTTTGGAAATGGATCACCATTCATTTATTTTTCCACTTGCCTCTCAGGGTTTCATAAAGACAGGGGAGGGAGAGAGAGATCAGGCTTAGAACATTCAATCATTTTCTACCGCTTAGTCCCTGAACGGGGTCATGGGTGAGGCCGGAGCCAATCCCGGCCGGCAATCGGGCGAAGGCGGGGTACACCCTGGACAGGTCGCCAATCCATCGCAGGGCTAACACATAGACAAACAACCACACACACGCACGCACACGCACGCACATGCACTCCTATGGGCAATTTAGAGACACCAATCAACCTAGGCTGCATGTCTTTGGACTGTGGGAGGAAGCCGGAGTACCCGGAGAGAACCCACGCAAGCACAGGGAGAACATACAAACTCCACACAGAAAGGTCCTAGGTGGGGCCCAAACCTAGAACCTTCTCGCTGTGAGGCAACGGTGCTAACCACTGTGCCACCAGGCTTAGAACATGAATCACCAAAATTAATTTGTTCACACTTGCCTCCCAGGGCTTTTGTAGCAGCAGGAAGTAGTGCAATGATAAGACTGCTTTAAGTAGATCTATAATAATTTTGGCATTTTAGTACAATTTTAACTGTGATTATATTTTAACAATGATTATATGTATTTGAAACAATTAATGACTTATTAGAATTTTAGCTATTTATGGATGGGATTTTATTTAAGTATGTATTTATTGATTTACAGTATTTGGTATGGTCTTATACAAAGATTTGTTATGTGTCTGTGATGCAGTGACAACAATAATCTATCTATCCATCCAGCTAAAGCAGCTTTATGTCTGTGATTTAGAATTATCCATCCATTCATTTTCTTCTGCTTATCTGAGATCGAATCGCAGTAGCAGCAGATTCAACAAAGTATTCCAGATGCCCCTCTTGTTAGAAATTAATAAATTAGATAATTATTAGACCTTAATGTCTTAGACTTTAATGTATTAGTAATGCAATTTAGTAAGATTCAAAGTCTGCTCTAGTCTGCTCTGTTTCAAGGTTAGCAGTAAGCCATGACACCAATTGTTTTCTTGTATTAATCTTGTGTTAGATTTATGTCTGAATGATTGTTTTAGTTACGCACCACGTAACAACATCCACACACATTGAGCTACCTCATTTTGTTATGACTAGGTAACATGCAGCTGTTCCAAGCCTGTGGAGCTCTAGATAAGAGATGGAGTCTGCTGGACGGACTTCATCTGTGTAAGGGGTTAGCCCAAAACTTATAAATGTATTAGGCTCTGTGTTTCTGGGAGCTTCTTCTCTCTTCTCCAGCAGTTTGTCTGAAGGAGGGAGCCACCTGGATTGTGTTCTGTAATCTTTATTTATATATATATACTTTAAATAAACCAGCACTAAAATCAAGAAAGACGGACTCCTTCCTTACTCAGATCTGTCCAATAAAAGAACTGGGGTATAACACTTTACCCGTCAATGTTTTCCAGCTCCTCGTGGGATTCCAAGGTGTTCCCAGGCCAGTTGAGATATATAATCTCTCCAGTGTGTTCTGGGTCTACCCGACAGTCTCCTACCAGTTAGATGTGCCTGGAAGATGTCCAAAGGGAGGCGCCCTGGAGACATTATAATAAGATACCCACACCACCTCAACTAGCTCCTTTTGCTGTGAAGGCACAGCAGTTCTACTCTGACCCCCTGCTGGATATCTGGACTCCGCAACCTCTCTCTAAGGCTAAGTCCATCCACCCTGCAAAAGAAACGCATTTCAGCCATTTGAGTTGGCAATCTTATTTTCTTGGACACTGCTCATACTAGCTTGTGAACATAGATGAGGGGTGGAGTTTGGACTGACTAGTAAAAATGAGAGATCTGCCTTTCAGCTCAGCTCCTTCTTCACCACAATGGTCTGGTAAAATGTCCACATTACTGCTGATGCTGCCCCTATCCATCTACCAATCTCATACTTGATTTTATCCTCACCCGTGAACAAGACCCTGAGATACTTAAACTCCTTCACTTGGAGCAGAAACTCATTTCCAACCCAGCGGGAGCAAGCCAACATTTTCCAGCAGAGCACCATGGCCTCAGATTTGGAGGGGCTAATTTTTATCCCTGCCACTTCACACTCAGCCGTGAACAGCCCCAAATAGCCCTGTGTGCTGGAGGTAGCGATCTGATGAAGCCAGCAAAACCACATCATTGGCAAAAAGCAGAGATGCAATTCTGATGTCCCCAAACCTGAAACTCTCCTCCCTGCAGCTCTGCCTTGGGATCCTGTCCAAAATCACAAAAAGGATCAGTGACAAGGGACAACCCTCATGGAGATCAACATGGGAACATGTTCCCATTATCTGGGAACATGTTTGACTTATTGCCAGATACTCTCACTCTGGTTATACAAGTGGCCTCATACTCGTGAAGTACCCCTCAGAAGATTCCATGAGGGTCAGAATACTAATAAAAACTTTCTAAGTTCTCTGCCTAGTGTCAGGTCCGCTCGGCGAGACCTGCCTCTCTTCTGCCTTTCTCTCTCCTGCTTGCTCTTTTTGCAGGATCAGCGCCTCAGCTGTGTCGCATTTTGTAATTAGTGACTTGTGGGTTGTCACGCACAGCTGGGGCGCATTACTGTAATCACCCTCCTACCTTATTTATACCTCTGGATAGCAGAATAAAACTGCTGGAGCATTAATGTGCATACCCTGTAATAGCCCTTTATTCGTGGTATGTATAAGATGTATTTTGTTTTCCACGCTGACAGTTCCTGTGCTGTGGATCTCATTTTAAATGTAGGTTATATGTTTTGTGTTATACGGTCCACGCTGGCAGTTCCTGTGCTGTGGACCTCTTTGTTTGTTTTTTGTCCATGAGGTTAGCCAGATGTTACCTTTTTTTATCCAAGCTGACAGTTCCTGTGCTGTGGTTAGCCTGTCCATTCACCTGTCCGCCCTGTTCCTCCCTCTCTCCTGGTTTCTGCCGTTAGCCTGTCTGCTCCCCTGGTCTTCCTGGTCTCCTCAGCCGTCTTTGCCCAGTCCTAGTTGTATGTATTCATTGACTCTATTCCTTTGTATCCCCACCATTAAACCACCATTTTTACTAGCACCTGGGTCAGCAGTCTTGAGTCCAACCTCAGTTCTCCCTCACCCTCCTGGTGAGGGGGACTAACCATAGCATCTAGTCCTGGTCTGCATTTTGGGTCCTAGCCCCGTGTTAGAAACCTAACAAGTTAACATTTCCTATTATATTCATCATTCTGTCAACAACAGAAATGTTTCAATTAAATGTGATTTGATAGTTTTGCATGAGTACTTTTAACACATTTAAGTCATCCTCATTGTAAATGTATTATTAGGTCTACCTAAATATAAAAGGTCCTTGTTGGAGCATTCAAACCTTGTGACAGATTTTAGAGAGTTTATAAAGTTATCAGACACTTGGCATGAAATCTTGATCATTCGGTAGTGGATATTTGTAACACCCAATCGCAACCTGACTGGTACAGTGGCTGTTTTCCATCCTGCTGTTTTTTATATTCTCCCAACACTCCCCAGTTATAGAGAGAATTTATTTGTTGATGATTTTCAATATTTTGCATTATTGCTTGCTGCTGTGTTGTAACCCTCTTTAAATCTATGGAACCCTTTTCTTTTATTGAGTTATTATTAATTTGTGTCATCTACAGTTGACAGTTAGAAGCTATATTAAGGATGTTTAAAGGTGAATGTAATGAAATCAAATCAAATTTATTTATATAGCATGTTCTGCCCTCTGTTTGAGTGCATTTGGAACTGTTTATCATGAGTCGTGCAGCACTACCCCCTGTGGTTTATATGGCAGTAATAATCTTGAGAAACATGTAAAGTTAAGTAGCCTGTGTTAGATAATTGTTAAACATTAATGTGTTAGTAATGCAGTTTAGTAAGATTCAAAGTCTGCTCTAGTCTGTTTTATTTCAAGGTTAGCAGACAGAATGTTGTCTGAAAAGTGAACATGACACCAATTGTTTTCTTGTATTAATCTTATGTTAGAATATTATGTCTGAATAAATAAATGAATGCCTTAGCTACACACCACGTGACAACATACACACACATTGAGATTCTTCATTTTGTTATGACTAGGTAGAAACGCAGCAGCTCCAAGCATGTGGAGCTCTAGATAAGAGATCAGAGCTGTCCAATTAAAGAATTGGGGTATTACACCTGCAAGGGATTGTGTTGTGAACATCTGTTACTTCTCACCATTATGCCTTGGACACCATTTGTAAGTATTGTTTTGTTGTCCTCTAGATATTATGAGGAGAAAGCGTATTGTGTTGAGGTTTGTTGGAGCTAACATAATTATGAGCTTATTATTAGCACTGCCAGCTGTGTGATTCAGTAGCCTGTGTTGAACAGTGAAACTGTGTTGTGCTAATTTCCGTTTGTCATTTGTGCATTGTTGCAGTTTACAAAAAAACAAATAAAGAAGTAATTCATCATTGAATAACAAGAATGTCACGCCTTGTTGATATTGGGGAATTGCACCCTGTAAGCTGACTGTCTAGCTTTGAAAACAGACTACTCATGGCAAGGACAGTACATAGCACTTTAATAACATCCAGTTGACCAAAGTAATTTACATAGCAGAATAAAACCACAAAATAAATAAGATCAGTGCAAAAAAAATAGCACAATAACAGATAACATACATTCAATAAATTTAAATTAAAAGGAATGCATCAGGCCCTGCTGTGTATTAAAAGCCAAGGCAAAAAAAAAAATGTTTTAAGCAATAATTTAAAAGTAATGGGGTCAGCAGCTAATCTAACATTAAAAGGTAGACTATTCCACAATTTAGGGGCTGCAACAGTAAAAGCACAGTCACCTCAGCATTTGTATCTGACCCTAGGAACCTCTAAAAGAAACTGGCTTGAAGATCTGAGGGTCCTTGTAGGTTAGTGCCAATGCACTAATCCGGTGAGGTAAGATGGTGCCAAACCATTAAGAGCCTTAAAAACAAAAATCAACAGTTTAAAATCAATTCTAAAATGGACTGGAAGCCTGTGAAGAGAAGCCAGAACCGGGGTTATATGCTCAAATTTTCGACTACTTGTCAGACGACAAGCAGCAGCGTTTTGGAGATGAGTGAGAGAGGACTGGTTAACACCTAGGTATAGAGCACTGCAATAATCAAGTCTAGAAGTGATAAAATCATGTATTGAAATCTCAATACATGGTTATTTAATGCACTAAAATACAATTAGTTCAATTGTGAATAACCTCATAAAAGTAAAGTGGTATTGACTAAACCTTAAAACCACAACAATCAAGGTATTACATGGATTAGGAGGTGCTTAAAAGCAGCTGATGTAGCTTGGGAAAGTAGCAGAAGTAAAGTAGTAAGAAATTTAAGGCACTACTTGCTGATCAATAATTAGCAAAGTAATATAATGACTTTTGTATGTGTAATGAGTATGCATTGCTGTTTTCAACTAATTTGCCCTACAATGCCCAACAAACACAATTCTAGCCACCATTTTGAGGGCATATGTAGGACAAGAGGACATTAATCATTCATTATCAGCATCTACATGAATATTAAAGTCACCCACTATGATTATTTTATCTGTACTACTGTATGCACTAAATCACACAAAGTCTGAGAATTCAGTTAAAAACTGAATAAGAGGCAGGTGGATGGACTACGATAACAAATAGAACTGGGTTTTGAGTTTTCCAAACTGAGTGTGAGAGACTCAGAGAGGTTTTCAAATGACTTGTAACTATGTTTAGGTCTAGGGTTGATTAATAGGCTTGAGTCAAAGATCACTGCCACACCTCCACCTCAGCCTTGCTTCGAGGGATGTTACAGTTACTATGACTGGGTGGGGTGGATTCATTTAGACTGACATATTCATCCTTCTGTGACCAGGTTTCATTAAATACAATAAACCAATGTGATGTTCACTGATCAAATCATTCACTAACAGAGATTTAGATGAGAGAGATCCAAGTGTAGTCATTAAGCAGTGTTATTTCTAACATTCAATCACAACATGACTGGTAGCTGTTTTCCATCCTCTAACACTCCCTGGTTATAAATAGATCATAACAAATATAGTTAGTCAGCAGTTGGTTGAAACATACACTATATTATGCTTAGGGTGGAAGAGGGGTGTGAACTATACAGCAGAGGCCAGGACTTCTGAAGAGCCTCATGCAGTCACTGAGGCTATGTTAGCAGCTGGGTGGTCAGTAAATCCTTCCACATTGTAGGTGTGTCCACAGTGTCTGGTTTTCCGTTTCCACATGTGTTACAGTTTTTCTGAATTGCTAAAACACGTTTCTTGAAACCACCACTCATTTTCTCAAAACCTTAAACACAAATCCAAATTCTCAAACTAAATTCACAAAACCTCTGACTCGTCTGGCAAAATCAAGTAATTGTTTCAAAACCATGTCACCAGCACTCAAAATCAAACAATGCTTTCAGATCATACACAAATGAGTCAATCATATACACACTGCAGCTCAGTCATTAGACACTACATCAAAAAAAGGAGAACACAGCATCCAGGACATGTAGTTACAACAAAAAAAGTTTATTGTATAGTGAATTTACCAAAAACCATGTTACGATCAAAAAAGCAGAAGAAGAAGAAAAACACATCAGAAAGATTATTCTGCCTCAGGATCACGTGTTTGAGCTGGGCCTGGCCAGAGGGCTTCATCTACGTTGCAGGCAATGTTGTCCCTTGCCAGGCAACGGGCAAAAAAACCCTCTGGTGTGGCGGATCCAGCCTTGACAAGACTGCACGTCTATCTCACCACAGGCCAGTTCCATTGCCTGTAAGAGATTTTC
>NW_018128129.1:628041-628611 GCF_001952655.1 Monopterus albus
TTGGTTCAGAGAATGGGGTTTATTGTTTAGCAATTGTGAAAAACTGTAATACAAGATGAGTGGGTGTGGAGGATGTTGAGTAGCTTAAAGGCAGCTGATATAGCTGGGGAGAGTAACAGAAGTAACGTAGCAAGTAATTTAATGCATTACTTTTGCTGATCAGTAATCAGTAAAGTAATGTAATGACTTTTTTAATGTGTAATGAGCACTGTATTGCTGTTTTCAGCTAATTTGGTCTGCACTGCCCAACAAACACAATTCTAGCCACTTTTTTGAGGGCATATGTAGGACAACAGGACATCAATCATATTTTTAACAACAGGAGGAAGTGGGTGGATGTCGTGTGGCACATGGTGGGCCAGGCTCATCTGCCAGGCATCCACCAGATGAACATTCAGTCCCTTGAACATGGCTCTGAGCACCTTGTCAGTCTGTAGTGAGTACCAGTCGCTGTTGACCAGTCCCACATCAAGGTTTAAAGCTCTGAGGTTTGCAGTCCGGATGATGACCAATGTGCCTGGAGCCCTGTCCAGTAGCCGCACAACTGCCCTGCGGATGTTCTGCAGCCGC
>NW_018128130.1:0-4417 GCF_001952655.1 Monopterus albus
AATGGCCCCATTCATCCTCTCCTTAAGTAAAAGTAATAGTATCAAAACATACTTAAAGTACTAAATTGGGTTCACGAGAACGGGACGAGACAATATTTTAACAATATTTTTAAGAAATCTTCAATAATGAAATACCACCCCAAATCAGAAACAGTTGGGACAGTATGTAAAATCTGAAACTGAAAATAATGATTCATAAATCATGTCCTGTATTACATTGAAAACAATATGTTATTTGATATGATACGGCTGCATTTCAGGGCTAGTAATGAGGTAAAACAATGAAATGAATATTCCATTTGATACAAGTGGTGTCAACAGGTGACTGCAATCACTCCATCAAGAATTGCCACTCTTCTATAAGCAATATAACCACATGGGTTCAGGATTAGTTTGGCACAGCTCTGTCAGGCACTACATTACATAGTCACATCCATAAATGCCACTTAAAATTGTACTGTGCCAAAAGTTTGTTAACAGTGGCCAGAAGTGCAGTCGACAGCTCTGGGTTCAGAGACATCTGGGATGGACCATCACACAGTGGAAATGTGTATTGTGGTTAGCTGAATCAGTATTTCAGGTATTTTATGGAAGGAATGGACACCGTGTGGCCAAAGACGAAAAGGACCATCCAGACTTTTACCAGCAGCAAGTCCAAAAGCCAGGGTCTGTCATGGTCTGGGGTTGTGTCAGTGCCCTTGGCAAAGCTAACTTCCACTTCTGTGATGGCTCCATTACAGTAATGCTGAAAAATACACAGAAATTTTGGAGCGACATCTGATGACTTCAAGACGACATCTTTTCCAGGGACGCCCATGCATATTTCAGCAAGACAATGCAAAACCTCATAGTGCTACATTACCAAGGCCTGGCTGTGGAGGAAGAGGGTGTGAGTGTTGGACTGGCTTGCCTGCAGCCCTGACCCGTTCCCAGCACAGAATGTATGGCACATTTTGAAATGCAAATTGCACCAACAACAACCCAGCACTGTTGTGCATCTTAAGACTTGTTTGCAGGAAGAATGGGACAAAATTTTTTACCTACCACCCCAACATTTTCTGATTTGGGGTTGTATGTTACAAATGCAGAACGTGTGTGAAAATATGTTTATTTTACTGATAAAGGCCCTGCACACTTACACAGGCGCTCTTAGTTAATCAGGCTGGTCAGACCTCTGCTCAGGTTGAAGTTTGGTCCAAGCTATCTCTTAAGCCTATGAGGTCAGTGACTACATTAACCATTACCTGTGCTCTTACCTTAATTAGTTAAACATAAAGAGCCTTTGCTTACCTGAGCACATGCTCAAATTCTGTTAACAATGGAAGACTTTGTGTAACTGGTTTCATATTTAACCTGTTAAAAGAGGAAGTTTATTTCTCATTGAGTTTGTGTTCCCCCTTTTTAAGGATAGGATTATGTTTTCTTATCTGAGATCATGTTTAATCTGTTAAAAGAAGAAGATTACATGTTTCTTACCTGTGCTCTTGTTCAACCTGTTAAAAGACGATTGTTACCTATCTGAGCCTTCATCCTCCTCTGCACCCAAGCTTCAGCCACAGTCCACTAGTCAGACCAAGTTCTACCAACCTTGCAGATGGCAGCCTCCACTGTCCCCTGATATCCTTACAGTGCAGCAGCAGCAATTGCCTTTATCAGGGCCACAGCAACCCATGCCAACTCCGTTTAACCCTTACTGAACAATCTCATATTCAAATCTCTCTGTAGGCCTGTAGCTTTAGGCCTCCTTGTACACCATGCAAAACACTTGAGTTGTACTGGTTATCTGTTCAGACTGATTATTAATTATAGCTTGTACTAAGGTGTCTCCTTTCACCTTATCGGTAATGGCTGCAGCAACTAAATTAGCCTTGGTCTGTGCTCTTGTTCAACCTGTTAAAAGAAGATTGTTACTAGGCATATTCAAATCCTTTTTTTAATATTCGATGCTGATAAGATTACTGTATATGCTGAGACTCGTTCCTTTGCTAGTTTCATCCCCTTTTCTTTTCTGGCCCCAAGAGCCCACCGCTTTACATGTTGTAAATCACAAGCTTGAATTTTCAATTACAATCCAGAGGTAGTACTTTTCCTTAACCTTGAACTGAGCTGCTATCCAAATTGTGCATCCCATCACTGACCTGTTGCTAAACGTCCTACACACGTGGATAAAATTGTTGATACCCTTCCGTTAAAGAAAGAGAAACTCACAGTGGTCACAATTTGTAGAGAACATCTCATGAATGTAGCAGCACCACTGAAATGTTTCATAACACAAAATATAAGTGAAGAGTATATAGGGTTACAATCAGACATGCCAAATAAGAAACATGGTCTTCAATAGTTATTATATCCACTTGAATCCATACAATCATCTAGTGCAGTCAAACAGAATTTTGCTATCCTAGTTTTCTAGCTCCATGATACAATCAGACTCTACTGTGTTACCTGTTTGGTTCCAAGGTTGCCATTCTTAACCCACCAGTTCTCTGGTCTTCCAGTCTCCTGGCCTTCAGTTTGGCCTGAAGCATTTTGTCCTCTCAGTTTTCAGCCTAAGGGACATTTACAAGTAGGCTATGTTCTGTGAAATAAGAGAGCTCTTTATGCTCTTGCCTTAATCTTTGCTTACCTGTGCAAAGGCCTGAATTCTGTTAACAATGAAAGACTTTGTTTACCTGGTTTCATGTTTAACATGTTAAAAGAGGAAGTTTCTTACCTGAGTTCATGTTTCACCCATTTTAAGATTGTTTTCTTAACTGAGGTCATATTTAACCTCTTAAAAGACCAAGATTATGTTTCTTACCTGATTTTGTTGTTCAACATGTTAACAAAAGATTGAGTTCATACCAATTAGAAGAAGAAAGCTACACCACTTACCCTGGTTGTGTTGTGTTTCCCTGGTTTAGAAAGGATCTTCTTCTATTTACCTGATATCTGGTCTTGATCTACTAAGAGAAGTTACTTTTTTTACTGGTATGCATATGCTTCTCTGCTGCATGTGAAGCAACATTACCCTTATGATTTTTGCCCTGTTTGGATTTGGAATCATCAGTTATCACCTGTGCTATCACGTCAAAATGTCTGCTGTAAATAAGGTCTGTTAGGTAAAATGAAAATATATTTATTGCAACCTTGCCTCATGCCACTAAAAAGTTTTAGTTATATTCTGCTTAGTTCAAAGCTCACAGGCTACCAGCTAGTTCATTAAATGGCGTGACTTATTGTTCGGACATACGGTTAATATGTCCAACAAAGATACAATTTAAAAAGTCAAAACCTTTTTACACAATAATTTGTTTATTTTTTTAATTGGTTTGCTGTCAAATACAGTTCCAAAATATATTGCTTCCTGTTTATGACATGTGCCCCACTTTCAACCTTGACAAAATGTCTTTATACTGTATATACAGTTTTTGCAGTTATAATGAACCACATATTTCAGTCAGCCAGGCTTCATGATGAGGTGCTGTTTATGTAAACACAATTACAATTTTACTAAGAAAGTAATGAGTCAACCTTGTCCTAAAAAAACTCCACTATTATTTAAACAATTACTACAAAATGCATTTTTCATCTGTGGTTAATGCACAAAACAGGCTGTAACACAGTAGAATCATAGGGGTAATTGAATCATCTTTATTTGGGCGATAATATGGGAAAATAATTGATTTGTTTTCCTCCATAATGTCAAAGCAAAATACAAGCTTAGGCACAGTAGTCAGGGTTCGTACACCATGGTGCATACATGCAGCAATCCATGTATTGGAGAGCTAAACCAAAGAAAGGAATGGACTGAGGTATGTGATGGGAACTAAGTTAAAATTTTGAATAATAATACTGATCTCAAATATTATTGACTCCTATAGATGAACATAAGAAAATTACTTTAGAGGAGGCCAAGATAGGGAAGAAGTTCAGAAAGATGAGGCTAAAGAGGTAAGACCTGGATGTAGTTGGTAAACAAGGTAACATTAGTTTAGTTAGTGTCAAAGTGTCAAAGGGTTTATTTGTCATATGTACAGTTAGGAAATCTGTTTCCCTGTACAATGCTATCCACATGAGTGCCACAAAATTACATTCATTCATTCACTCATTCATTTTCTACCGCTTAGTCCCTGAACGGGGTCGAGGGGGGCGGAGCCAATCCCGGCCAGCAATCGGGCGAAGGCGGGGTACACCCTGGACAGGTCACAAAAATACATGTGAAATATAAAGTAGGTAAATAAGTAACACAAAATCTAAGGCACTTTAAGCAGCAAATGCAGCAATATAATAAAAATATATAAGAATATAATAGAGAATGTATGCTGCATGGGAGCACCATGTGCAGAGAGGGCAGTGGAGTCCTGGTGATCTTCTCAGCAGTCTTTACCACTCTCTGCAGGCGCTTGCGGTCCATAGCAGTAGTGCTGCCATACCA
>NW_018128130.1:4677-6025 GCF_001952655.1 Monopterus albus
AACTTTAGGATGATGTTGTCTTTGTGGGAGGCGACACAGTCGTGGGTGAACAGGGTGTAGAGGATGGGACTGAGGACACATCCCTGTGGGGTGCCAGTGTTTGAAACAATGCTGGCTGAAATCCCATTGCCAATCCTCACAGTCTGGGGCCTGCCAGTCAGAAAGTCCAGTAGCCAGTCATAGAGGCTGGGGTGCAGACCCAGTGTGGACAGTTTGTGGGTGAGTTTGTTGGGGACAACTGTGTTGAAGGTGGAGCTGTAGTTAATGAAGAGTATCCTGATGTAGGAGTCTGCATTTTCCAGGTAAGAAAGGGAGTAGTGGAGGGCAGCTGCGATGGTGTCTGAGCTGGCCCTGTTGGGCCGGTAGGCATACTGCAGGGGGTCCAGGGTGTCTGGTATACTGCTCTGAATGTAGACCAGCACCACTCTCTCAAAACACTTCATAATGATTGAGGTGAGTGCCACTGGCCTGTAGTCGTTCAGGCAGGTGACCAGGCTCTTCTTGGGAAGGGGGACGATGGTTGTGGTTTTAAAGCAGGTGGGAACAATGCTCTGGCTGAGGGAGAGATTGAAGATGGTGTAGAAGGTGTTGAGGTCATCCGGCAGGCTGTCTGTGGAGCTGATGATGCTGGCGGTGGTCCTGTAGTCTGTGATGTGCTGCAGGCCTTGCCACATCCATCTGGAGTGAACAGTAGAATAGAACCCATTCAACTTCACTCTGTACTGCCTCTTGGCTGCTGTGATGGCTTTCTTTAGTCTGTACTTTGCAGCCTTGTACTCTGTCTCATTGCCTGATCTGAGTGCATGAGAGCAAGGATGCAGCATGTGGCGTACCTGACTGTTTATCCAAGGCTTCTGGTTGGGGAACCTCTTGACTTGTATGGTGGGCACAATGTTGTCGATACAGGTACTAATCTACCCGGTCACATACTCAGCATAATCAAAGTTTTTAGCTCAACATTCTAATCTGTAGGCTTTTGTTTGTAAGACCAAAAGCCCAATTGCCTTTAATTTGGTTGGTAATTTGGAGGTGATGAGTGGGTAAAGATGGCGCCAGTGTGCACGGCCTGCCGTCTACAGCTCCTGGTTTTGTGCGTTTTTGTGCTGTATTGTTCCTTTTTCATCCAGAATGGGGACTCTTTACTGTCATACGATCGCCAAACTTTGTTGAATCTTCGCTTGGGTGTTCCAACTCTAGTGCAGACTGACTATCACGGACACAAGTTTCTGCCTCTGTTTTTATCTGAAATACCTGCTTACCTTTGCCGCGCCCCAGCTTTTCCATTCCGGAGGAGGAGGAGGAGACGTCGCGGCAGGCGTGGGGGACAATTGGTAAGGCTTAGAGCCTC
>NW_018128130.1:8448-25413 GCF_001952655.1 Monopterus albus
AGACAGTTAGTGGAGGGGAGTTGGGGGGCTGGGTGGTCTTGGTGTGTGTGTGCCTCCTCTCTGTGCTGTAGCTGGAGGTCTCAAAGCGAGTGTAGAAGGTGTTGAGGTCATCCGGCAGGCTGTCTGTGGAGCTGATGATGCTGGTGGTGGTCCTGTAGTCTGTGATGTGCTGCAGGCCTGCCCACATCCGTCCGGAGTAAACAGTAGAATAGAAGCCATTCAGCTTCACTCTGTACTGCCTCTTGGCCGCTGTGATGGCTTTCCTCAGTCTGTACTTTGCAGCCTTGTACTCCGTCTCATCACCTGATCTGAATGCATGAGAGCGAACACGCAGCATGTGGCGTACCTGACTGTTTATCCAGGTCTTCTGGTTGGGGAACTTCCTGACTTGTATGGTGGGCACAATGTTGTCAATACAAGTACTAATGTATCCGGTCACATACTCAACATAATCCTGTACGCTGACAGAAAAGTCCTCTGAGGTGGCTGCAGCTTTAAACACATCCCAGTCTGTCTGGGCGAAACAGTCCTGCAGGATGCCTTCTGTCTCTGGGGTCCAGAGTTTAATTTAGTTTCTACATAACCAGTTTCTACATACAGAGTTTAGTTTCTACATAATCAGGTGTACTACATTAAGACTATTATACAAATGACTCATATATAAAACTCATACATTATGACTACAAATATTATAACATGGACTACTACATCACATGTAGTAGTCTATGTTAACTTTAATTCTGAATATAATGAATATAGCATAATATTTGATGTTCTTGTCACACAGTCCAAATGATGTTTGTTTTATGCATATTTAACAAACAAACCTGGGGCAGAAAGGGAAAGTGTGGAGGAAGAGCTGCCTGAGTCTGTGGAGACAAGTGTGTACTGCATGCATTTCCTTGTTTCTGTGAGCTAAAGTAGGTATCACTTTGGTCCACTCTGGTTGTTTTTAGTGCTTTATAAATAAAGTTGGTATGGTATGGTATGGTATGGTTCTTACAAGTTTTTAAATTCCTTGTACATCCATGGAGCTGTTACTTGCTATTTGGCCTGAGTAATGTTCTCTGTAAGACTGTATGTCTGTCTAATCAAAATTAATTAACGTTTTTGTGAATCTTTTAGTTTTGTTGAGCCTGAATAGGAAACTTGCCTAAAACGTGACCATAAGTGAATGAAGTTTAGTGAGCTGATAGAAAAACTGAGCTGAAAATACTTGTGTGAAAGTAATAGCTTACTACAAATGTTGTAATGATTACGATGAAGATACTTAAAGTAAGTACTTAAGTATTTACTTAAAGTAAATACATTAAACACAAAAAAGCTACTGTTCTGGAATAAATTTGTATTGTGCTATCCTTCAGTGGTTCTGACAAGGAATTAACTACTTCATGGGCATAACAATGTTCACGGCCCTGGGGAAAAGCTATCCCTTAGTCTGGAGGTTTGAGTTCTTATGGACCTGTACCTCCTTCCTGAGGGCAGAGGCACAAAAAAAATTTACTACCAGGGTGAGTTTGATCTGCAGCTATGCTGCCAGCCTTTTTCTGGACATGACTGGCATAAACAGAGTCCAAGTCAGGCAAAGGACTCCCCACAATCCCCTGTGCTGTTTTAACCACTTGGGGCAGGTCCTTCCTGTCCTGTGCTGTGCGGCTGCCATATCAGACCACCATTCTGAGGCATAGAATGCTCTCTGTGGTGTTTCTATAGAAGTTTGTCAGCAACCAAGAGTGGAGTCCAGCACATCTGAGTCTCCTAAGGAAAAAAAGCCTCTGCTGGGCCTTCTTTACCAGGTGAGAGGTGTTCAGTGTCCATGTGAAGTCAGTGGTAATGTGGACACCCATGAACTTGATGTTCTCAACTTGCTCTGTCTCCTCCCCATATATGAGGAGGGGAGCATGAGCCGTCTTCCTGGGTCTCCTGTAGTCCACAATGACCTCCTTAGTCTCCTTAGTCCTTAGCCAGTGTTGAGGACTAGGCTGTTTTCTGAACACCACTCGGTCAGGTGCTGGATTTCCTCTCTGTAGTGAGTCTTGTCATCGTCTGATATGAGACCCACTATGGTGGTATCATCTGCAAACTTCACAATGGTATTTGAAGTGTGGATGACAGTGCAGTTGTGTGTGAACAGGATATAAAGGACTGAGCTGAGCACATAACCCTGTGGCGTATCCATGTTCAGAACCAGTTTAGATGATAAATGGCTGCCTATTCTGACCACCTGAGGCCTACTGGTCAGAAAGTCCTGGATCCAGGAGCACAGCGATGTGGACAGTCCCAAGTTGTGGAACTTCTAAACCAGTTTATAAGAAATTACTGTGTTAAATGCAGAACTGAAATCAATGAATAGCATCCTAACATATGTGTTGGGATGCTCCAGATGGGACAGGGCTGTATTAAGTGCAATGGAGACTGCATCTTCTCTGGATCTGTTACTCCTCATACTGTATAGGCAAACTGGTGGCTGTCCAGACCAACAGGAACCTTGTCAATAATGTGCTTCAAGATGATCCTCTCAAAGCACTTCATGATTACTGGGGTCAAAGTAATGGGACGATAATTGTTAAGGCAGGTGACCGCCTATTTTGTTGGGCACAGGAACAATAACAGATGATTTGAGACAGGCAGGGACTGTGGCATGATGTAAGGACAGATTGAAAATATCCAAGAAAACCTCTGCCAATTGGTCTGCACATGACTTGAGTGTCTGACCTGACACCGTGTCCGGTCCGGCAGCCTTGTTGATGTTTACCAGATTTTACCTGATGACACTGGAGGATAAGAGGCTGCTGCTGCTGCTCCAGCTGGGGGAGATGGGCCTGGTGTGTCAAAAAACTGGTGAGGTTTAGGTTTAAAAAAAATCCAACTTGATTACATTTAGAAGCAAAAACTACTTGGTTATGTTTAGAACATAAATGACTTAGTCACATTTAAAAAGAAAGCCATGTTATTACGTTTAGGAACAAAAACACAGCCTGTACACTGGAACTGAACTCAGGTCTCCTGTGCTGTGTGAAACCTAGACATCCACTCCAATTTCCTCCTACCATGGACTCAGTGCCTTTATATACTTACTGTACTCCTTTCCCTGTGTCATAATTAATATAGGTTGTGAGAGGTTGCCACACTATGACACATAGCATGTCACTGTAATAACCTGCTGGCACTAACAATATATACTGTCGCATTTTACAGGAGGAGTCTAACATCAGACTCTGTTGACTCTTTGATCATTTTGATTGTAAAACTCTGGGACCTATTGACAACATCACACATGAAGAGGTAAAAACCATCTCTAGCAAGCAGACAGTGTCATTGAGAAACATTCTGTTAAGTTCGCTCGGACACGGAGGTGAGCAAGTAAGAATAGACAGACCCAGGTAGCTGACTTTGGTGCAAGCAGTGCTAAATTTATTTACAATGATAACAACAGACAGGTAACTAGACAGGTGAAGGGAGATGGAGTATAACCGGGTGTCGAGCAGCAGCAGGGAAAAAAACAGTCAGTTGTGCAATGAATGATGGTAGACCAGACCCCTGAACTGGTCGTGGTTGAAGCAGTGGTGGCTGAGAAGACAGAAGTACGTACAGACAGTTAATGACGACAGGTGCATCGACCTGTATGGTGGAGACTGGCAGGGTTGAGTAGTTCCAGGGTCCGGAGGAGAGGCCCGTGGAGGAGGAAGGTGTAGCAATAGTCTGTGGAGGCGAAGGGACAACAGGGCTGGCAGGATCTTAGGGAAAACACATAAGGACTAGGAATCATACAACTGATAGGAAACAAACAAACAAACAAAAAAAAAAAATAACTAGCAAAGACAGGCCTGACAGTCGAGAAAGAACTGGCAAGGGAGTGAACGATGAGCCTAGTATAAGTAGGGAGGAACTAATCAGGTGCAGCTGGTGATAATCAGGGGAAGTGAAGCAGGTGTGCCAGATAGTGTAATCAGGGTAAGGGAGCCAAAACAGAGTGAGGGAAGTGAGAGAGGCAGGTGCAGCCGGGCAAACCTGACACACTCCAGCTATTACAACTCAGAAAAGAGAGTGCAGAAAAGCTGAGTGCAAATGGTGGAAAAGTAATAGATAGATAGAACTTTATTGCAGACTCAAGGTCCAGACTCCGAACAACAAAAAACAACAAACAATAAAAACAACAATAAAACTCCAAATAGTCTGTAATTATTTCAGAATCATAAAACCAAAGAGCCTCTTCCTAAAAACGAGAGGATAGTTCGTGAACACTCACAACTCCTACTTGCCAGTGTTGTGTCAAAATCTGTTCCCCATTGAGATGTGTTTCCTCTAACCTGAATCCTAACATTATCCTAACCACATCTACTGAGGGGGTCACTACATTAGTTTTGAACAGGGGAAACACATCTCAACGAGGGAACAAAAAACACTGTGTGACAATACCTCAAATCCTACCCGACATGTTCAAGCCAGAATATGAAAGTGGACAGCACAAACTGCAGAACTGCAATAGCATTAATTAGAATCAGAATCAGAATCTGCTTTATTGGCCAAGTGTGTTGGACACATGAGACAAGGTCATCTGCATACATTAAATGATTCACCACAACACCTCCAACCATGCAACCCATTCTACACATACTTAACTTTTTTTGAGAGATTATTCATATAAAACTTAAATAAAATCGGGGACAGCAAACTACCTTGCCTTACCCTGTTACTGGTCTGAAAAGGATCAGATATACAATTGTCCCATTTGACAAGCATATACTTGCAGGCATACCAATAAGACAAACATCTTACTATATATTTAGGCACACGGGCATCACACAATTTCTGAAATAATTTCCTATGATTCACCCAATCGAAGGCCTTAGAGGCATCTAAAAAACACATAAAGACAGTGGAATTCTTACTTTTATATTTACTAACCAATTCCTTTAGTGCAAATATACACATATCAGTGCCATGATTAGATTTAAACCCAAACTGGTTCTCAGTGGAGCCAATAAGATTACAAAACCTACTCAAAAGAATTGCCTCAATCTTCAGCTTCATTATGAGATCTTACAAGAGAGGCTTCACATTTACAATTTGTCAGGGCCGCTCCTCCGATTGTCTCTTCTGTTTTCTCCGTCATATGGACTTTGCACCTCAGCTGTGTTGCATTCCAGTAATTAGTAACTGGTTTGTCTACGCACACAGCTGGGGTGCATCCTGATGATTACCTTCTCCTTATATAAACCTCTGGCAGACGCTCCGTGCTCGCCGGAACATTAACTATGGAACAACTGTGCGTTTTTTGGCTTGATTCTTCCACACACCCTACGCGCTACGCTCTTCACACTACACCCCACCACACCACATATTTTTGATCCGTCTTTGCCAGAGCATTACCTAACTTACTTTACAGTACTTACCGGAATTACGTCCTTTTGATTTCCCGGCTGACAGTCCCTGTGCCGTGGATCTCATTTTGTATGTTGTTGAGTGTTTTCTGTTTTTTGTTTTGTTTTTTTTTGTGAGACGTTCCCGGCTGACAGTCCCTGTGCCGTGGATATCCGTTTTGTTCGCCTGTCTTCCCTGGTCCTCTACTCCTGTTTCCTGCCATTAGTTTGTGTGTGCACCTGTTCGTCCAGGTCTCCATCGTCATCACTCCTCTTCGCTTGTATGTATTATGGACACTGTTATGTTGTTACGTTGTTGTGTTGTCTTACATTAAACGTTTTTTGTGTACTAGCCCTGGGTCGGCTATCTTGAGTCCTACCCCTAGTTCTCCCTCACCCTCCTGGTGAGGGGGGCTAACCATAACACAATTCTGAAATAAATAAGGCTAAATAAGCATTTTTCTCTCACATTATCAATAGGAATATCAATTTTGACATTTTATTTGTCACTGTTGAGGAACTACCTACTCCTCCAACACGATCAGCCCCTGACTTTCTGTCTTAAAGTAAGTGTAATGAGTTTGCATCACTTAAAAAAATCAAAACATCAGACTGGCGCTAAATTCCTTCATGTCAAATAATACAGCTGTAGCCACACAGGGTCTATTTGGTTTGGATGTACTTAAGAATCTAATTTCATCCACCTTCTGTTTAAACACCTTGTCAATCAACTTCTTGAAAAATGGATATACTGAAACTTGATAGGGGTTCACCTCTATCAGACATTTTTTCAGAAACACTAAAAACTGCAGCTGTTAAGCCCCTTCTAATGAAATGCTGCCTGGATCCTTCAGTATTAAATCCTTTACAGGATAATCTCTAATCCCCAGTCTTTTGGAAAATGATTGAGAAAGAGTATTTGATTCAGCTGAAGAACTATTTAAATGTAAAAGGCCTTTTAGACAGGTTTCAGTCTGGGTTTAGAGAACACCACAAGACTGAGACTGCACTGATTAAGCTGTTAAATGACATTCATGTCAATACTGATTCAGGTAAAACATCAGTTTTTTGCTGTTTGATGTCAGTGTAGCCTTTGCAGAGTGGATTAAGAAAGTGACAAAATTTCCACTCACTCTATAAAGACCTATTGTTCAGTAATGGTGAATCATGAGTGCAAAAACAATTAATACAGGTGCTCCCAGCAATTTGCCCAGCATTGCAATCACTGGAAAACTTGAAGATAAAAGTACATCTAACAATGAAGGAATTTAAGCATAACTGACTGAGTTGTTTTAAATAACAGATGAGGCTTCATAGTATTAAAAGCAGAACTATGTTGTTAGCACAGCTATGCTTAGAAACTATATTGGTAATGTTTTTCTATGTAAAGCACTTTGAATTGCCTCTGTGTAGATGTGCTATATGACGCTCTATATAAATAAAGTTTCCTTTCCCTGTGACAGACTGCTGACCTGTCCCACGTCAATGTGATCTGCTCCAGCCCACCTGTGACTCTCTATAAGATAAATGGATTGAACAGCAGTGGCAACTGTAGTCATCCAAATATTGGCAGCCTTGGCTATTCTTATGACCTGAAGTGTCTGCCTGGGGGGAGCAGATAAAATAGATAACTAGGGTGCATTTTCTACACACCCTGTGCCTCAGCAAAACTGGTATGTTTGAATGTTTTTTAAAATTTATATGATATTTTTGCATTTAACTTCATTAAAAACTTCAGTAAAAAAGAGTTTGTTTACAAAGCTTTTGTTTGCCAAATTAAACAATGTAAGTACAACAAATTCATGTTTATGAGTTGACCTGACTGTTAATTTTAACATATTCAAGTTTGTACAACTAAAAAGCTTATAGTTGAGAAAACATAAAATGATGTTCCAGCTGGTTATTACTTCTGAAAGTTTACTCAACTTTTTTATTTTTACAGTGTAGAAGAGTTCAAATTCCAGCTTTTTTCACTGCAGGAATCCTGAAAGGCCCCATATTATATATCATTTCTTTTCTGACACCTCCACGGCACTCAATTAGACATTGTGAGACTCTCCACTACCCTGTCTGCAGAGGCAAAGTGGGAGGTTTCTGATGGTTTTTAAAAACATTTTCAACATGATTTTTCAAACACTTTTTGAGTGTATGGACTTCACTGGTTGGATGTTGTTGTTCAGTTTTGTGTTGTTACTTTTGACTGATGTGGTCAAAAATTGGAAGCCTCGCAACTTCCCACCTGGACCCTGGACTTTGCCTTTTCTAGGAAATGTCTTTACTGGAGGTGACTTCAAATCAATGGAGAAGGTGAGGTGAACAGTAATACAGAGTGTTTCCAAAGAGTAGAAAGGGTAGAGAGTAGAGTAGATCTTTACAATCCAAGGAGCAATTCTGGGGAATCAAGGTAGGTCGGGTTATTTAATAATAAGAATTAAAAAACTGGAAACCACTGATTTACACCTTTCTTTTGGTCTGAGTATGTTATGATAATATTCAAGTCTAACTGGTTCTCATCAGTTTTAGGGTAAGTCAAAACACATTAATATGTAAATTTAAAAAGTCAGTCTGTCTATGAAATAGGGGTGGAACAGTTCACAAACTTATGGATTGGATTGGATCATAGTTTTTGGATTGGTTAATCTGTAGGATCAGCAAAATAAAAAAATACATTTAAAAATTACATTTAAGAAAGAGGGGGTGGGGAAATAAAACTTTCATTCATTCATTTTCTACCGCTTAGTCCCTGAACGGGGTCACTGGAGCCAATCCCGGCCGGCAATCAGGCGAAGGCGGGGTACACCCTGGACAGGTCGCCAATCCATCACAGGGCTAACACATACAAACAACCACACACACTCCTATGGGCAATTTAGAGACACCAATCAACCTAAGCTGCATGTCTTTTGACTGTGGGAGGAAGCCAGATTAAACCCACGCAAGCACGGGAAGAACATGCAAACTCCACACTTTGATTCTATTAATTACCTAAGGAACTTAAGGAAGATGTTGCCCATGGTCTTAGGTGAAAACAATATTCAAAATCTTTCAATGTTTCAATAAAATCTTAAAAAATATAAGTATGAGGATACATTGTCTGGGGAGAAGGACTGCACTCATGCTGGTTTAGACGTAAAATGGGACTAAGGCTAGCTCACTGTGAAAAAAGTGGCAAAGATGTCATATTTCTGCAAGTTTGTGTTTTGTGTTAGGAAACAGCTGTTTCCTAAACTGCTCATACACTCTCCCTGACTAGCTGATTATGTTGCATTATGATTAAGGAGCATTGTGAATGCTGACATGAGGCTCTCTAATAATAATAATAATAATAACTTATTTGTTTATATAGCGCTTTACAACACCCAAGGGAGCTCAAAGTGCTTCATAACAAAACATATAAAAGCAGAACATGTTAAGACACAAACTAACAAAAAGGAAAAGTTAAAATTAGACAAATTTAAAACCACGGTTTGTAGGCAAATATAAAACTCCTGTACAATAAAAATTAGTCAAAGTACAAACAGAATAAGATTACAGAATATAAAATCAGAAAGCCTGAAAGCACCTGTATAGCACCACTGCTATAAATTAAATGCCAAAGTGTGGGGGGGGTCTGTAATCTGTTACATCACCAGCATGAAACAGGATGGCTAAAGTGTATTATCCAAGGAGCTAACTTCAATGTTAATAACATGTTCTGTCTGGTTCATTGTTGTTCTACCATCTTAAAAGCTCTGCACAGTACAGTATAGCCTGTATAATATTTCAAGGGTGTGGGGTGGGGTTACCCGAAATCTACCCCATGGCTATGTCTTTGGCATAAACAACAGAATAAAACCTTTGATCTCTCAATGCCTCACGTTGGCTTTGTTTGTGCCAGTTGGCTTGAAAAAGTGAAACTTGAACACACCACACTGACTACAGCCAACGGCCAACTAGCATATACATTCTACACATGTATCACTGAAATAACTCCTCCTGTCAGCAGTTGAGGGTATCTGTATTCACCATTCAGAAATGTAACTAAGAAGAACTAGAATGCCGATGTATAAGCTATAAACAAAACATCTCTTGTTCAAAACAACTGCTGTTTATAGCTGCTTCTAATTAAGAATATATCTGATAAGAAGTTTCAAATGACACTGATGTTCTCTGCCCTTGGTCTTTTGGTTGTGGAAGAAGAAGGGAGGCCACAGACGTGAAAGGAGAAGCTGCACTAAATGAGTGAAATCATGGATATTCCATTGATAGGCTGAAGGGGTTTTCCTGAACCATTCTCTTCTTGTACATTGTTTCACTGAGCTCAACAGCCTATCAGAGTGGTCTCTCTCTCTCATTGACAAGGCCTGACCACCGACACTGATTCAACATGTCAAATGGGTCAAAAAAGCCTCCAACTGAGGGTAACTAGGCCCAGTGGTGTGGGACACAGCAGGAGGATGAGCCCTGACAGATGCTCAATGATGGCCCAATGACGGCCTGACCACAGCTAACAGCTGATTATCACAGTTACTTCAAAGTTTGTCCTTCTTCATTAGGTGTTTATGTAACTGTCTGATGTATAATTTACCTGCTAAAAGATCTTAAAAAAGTCTTAGGCAGATGTTTTCTCTCATAAAAAATGATTTGTTTTGCAGCTTGCTCAGGAGCATGGCCCAGTGTTCAGCCTGAGGAGAGGTAATGAGAGGATGGTGTTTATTTCAGGATACAAGATGGTCAAAGAGGCTCTTGTTAACCAGCTGGACAGTTTTGTTGATCGACCTATCATCCCTATTTTCCATCCTATCGTCAAGGGCCTTGGTGAGTAAGTGAATGAAGGAATGGGAGCAGGGAGGTATGGTACAACTAATGGCTTTTCTTCACTAATCTTTTCATGCTGTGTTGAAGGATTAAGTTAAAATTATGGCCAACCCATGTGGGACAAACTGCATTATGAATTTTTACAGGCATAGCTTTGAGTAATGGATACCTTTGGAAGAAACAGAGAAAATTTGCCAATACTCATTTGCGTTACTTTGGAGAAGGCCAGAAAACTCTGGAAAAATATATTGAAGTGGAAAGCAACTACCTTTGTGAAGCCCTTAAAGAGGAGCAAGGCAAGTAGACTTGTTTTGACTTGTGTATACCATGCAGGAACGGGATTGTTTTTCTAGTATGCTTTATCATGACTTAATCAAATTTACTATATTCCCAGGAGGACCATTCAACCCCCACTACACTATAACCAATGCAGTCAGTAACATCATTTGCTCTGTGCTATTCGGACATCGCTTCGAATACAGTGATCAAAGCTTTCGCAAGTTTCTGGAGTTGGACAATGAGGCCATTTTTCTCTCTGGTTCTTTTGTGAGTCAGGTAGGTCCTATTAACCTGCTATATTGTAATTATAAAACCAACTAGCTCCTTAACTGATCTGAGAGCTTTTCCCATCAAACAGCTGTATGACGCCTTCCCTGGTTTGCTGAAGTACCTGCCAGGACCTCACCAGACTGTTCATTCCAACTACAAGGAGATCTTGACTTTCCTGAAGAAGGAAATCAAGAAGCACCAGGAGGAGGTGAACCCTGATGACCCCCGTGATTATATTGATGTATACCTGGCAGAGATAGAGAAGGTAACATATTTTTCCAGGTCAGTGATTATATGAACCACTGACAAAGAACATGGTGTCCTAGTGTTCTTGTTGTCCATGGTTCAGGTCCGCCTGGACTTATGTTGCATTTTATATCACTCTTTTTTCCCTTACTTTTTTCTCTTTGTAGACTATCAAAAATAACAATAAAAAAGAAAGAATTGATGAAGATACAAGTTGTGTTACACTGACAGGTGCAACACAGCTAACAGTAGAGTGGGAGGTAGACAGGCTTTCAAAGCACTTGGTGATGATGTGCTGCCTGACAAGTCAAAATGTTTGCTGTAAATAAGGTCTACTGAATAAGATGAAAATATACTCATAGCAAACTCACCTAATGCCACTAAAAAGCTTTAGGCATGTTCTAAGTACAGTTAAAAGATATTTGGAGATGCTTACAAGTTATGCTATGTACACATGCAATTTTCCATCTATGGTTAGTGATGTAAAAAATGGCCTATAACAGCACGACATTACTGTATGTATGGTGCCATCAAATTACAATGAATTCTGTTTATACATTACCAGAGAAAAGAAGATCCCCAGGCTGGCTTCAATGCTGACGGCCTGCTGGTTTGCATCCTTGACTTGATTGAGGCTGGTACAGAAACAACTGCCACCACGTTACGCTGGGGCCTTCTATTCATGATGCACTACCCAGAGATACAGGGTTAGTGTCTTATTAATCACATTAAGCACAGGTGTATTGTCATTAAGGTTGTAGCTATTTCATCCCTAGTGCTCACTGCTGCTTTGTAGCTATGACTCTGCTTCCTCACTCAGAGAAAGTCCAGGCAGAGATCGACACAGTGATTGGACAGTCTCGTCCACCCACCATGGCCGATAGACCCAACCTGCCCTACACTGACGCCGTCATCCATGAGATTCAAAGGATGGCAAATATTGCTCCCAATGGATTTCCCAAAATGGCCAATAAGGACACTACACTGGGAGGATACTTCATACCCAAGGTAATTAACTATTTGTCAGACTCACCCAGACATAAATGTCAAGCTGTGAATTGTGATTATTACTTTTACACAGCTGATAACAAAAACAACTCATGACTCTTTTCCCAGGGTACAGTTATTAATACGATCCTTGCATCTGTGCTGTTTGATAAGAATGAGTGGGTGACTCCACATACCTTCAACCCTGAGCATTTCTTGGATTCAGAGGGCCAGTTTCGCAGGAGAGACGCCTTCTTGCCATTTTCAGCAGGTTTGTTCTAGAATAGCCTTTAATTGCCAAGTATGCTTGAACATACAGGAATCTGACTATAGTAGAGAGGCTCTCAGTGTGTTGAAAATAACAATGACACTAAAAATAAATAGTAGAGCATTAAAAATGAGAATAAGAATAAACAGTGTGTGCATTCAAAAGTGGAAATATGTCCATTCAAAAATAGGAATGGAATGAGAGGAAAAAATAGCGTTTATAAATATATGTACATCTATATAAATTACGGCAGAAGAACTTTCAAATTGATATACATTGGTTATATTTACAGTTTATTATACTGGGGTTATTGCTGTGTTCAGTCACACAGTCATGAATTAAGCATTCATCAGAGTGACGGCACGGGGAAAGAAACTGTCCCTTGTAGCACTTTCCAGAGGGCCTCTTCTGTAAGCCTCTCCGTTGACATGACGAAGCTGCTTGAGTTTTACTGTGAACCGGGGCTCATTGTTGTTGTATGTACAGAAGGTCTTGGCACACATGTCCTCACAAAAGCTGATGTATGATGTCACAATGTCAGTGAGCTCATCCAGATCTGTAGACACAGCCTCAAATACACTCCAATCTCTGCAGTCAAAGCCGGTCCGTAGCTCTGACTTTGCCCGATCAGTCCATCTTTTCACTGTTTTGATTACAGGCTTTGCAGCTTTAAGTTTCTGCCTATTGGTTGGGATGAGACGGACCATGCAGTGACCAGAGAGACTGAGGGCTGCAAGGAGAACAGAGCGATAGGCGTCCTTTATTGCTGTGTAGCAGTAGTCCAGTGTGTTTTTGTCTCTGGTGGAACAACTGACGTGCTGTCTGTATTTGGGCAGTTTGTGGGTGAGATTTGCTCTGTTAAAATCCCCTAGAACAATGAGTGGAGAGTTGGGATGTTTGAGTCCCATGCTAGTTATCTGTTCAGCCAGGTGCTGTAGTGTACTAGCGTGGGCCTGTAGTCTTACAAACATTCTGACCATGAATGACAAAAATTCCCTGGGGGAATAAAATTGTTTGCAGTTGATGAAGAGAGTCTCTAAGTCCATGTCGCAAGTTTTTTTTCTAACACTGTGACGTCTTTACACCAACCTTCATTTATGTAGAAGCAGATTCTGTCTCCTCTCATTTTCTTGGACAACTCCATTACATGATCTACTCTGTATACCTGCAACCCCAGTATTTGTATTGTGCTGTCTGAGATAGAGTTGCTGAGCCAAGTCTCTGAAGCATAGAATAGCATAGTGAAACCAGTCAGAGTGAGTCCGGTTGACAAGGAGCTCATCCATTTTGTTCGCCAGATAGAGGATATTCGATAGGTGGATAGATGAGACTGGCGTCTGGGTCTTTCTCTGTCATAACTTAACCAAGGTTCACCATCATTTATATGCTCCATTTCAATAATATTATATGACTTACAAGAAATGCTATCATCATCATTATTCATAATAAGAACATGTACCATAGGGGAGAAATCTACTAACCTAAAACTGCTGCTGGTTGTTCCCCACAGGTAAACGGGTGTGTTTAGGGGAGCACTTGGCCAGAATGGAGCTGTTCCTTTTCTTTACGTCTCTCCTCCAACACTTCACCTTCTCTCCTGTTCCTGGAGAAATGCCCAGCTTGGAGGGTGTGCTGAGCCTCACCTATTCCCCACAGAAGTTCAGGATGCTAGCCGTGCCTCGCTGATGTTCACTATATCTTCAGCTATCCTCATCATAGAGGTTCACCTCTGTGAACCTTACATCCAACAATGGCACCTAATGATGACTACATATTATATGGCACTAAGCTTTCTACTACAAAAATAACAGTGCTGTGCGTATTTTAGCTGGCAGGTGTTTGTCACAGTACTGCACCAGTCTCTGTGCACGACTCTCCAGTCAATCTCACACTAAATAAAAAATTATACTGATCACAGAAATATTTGCTGTTATCTGGTGGTATAATAGTGGTAAAACAGTGATAGTCGATAAAGGAATATTTTAAATGGAAGATGTATAAATGATTCCTTTATTCTTTTGCATCTACAGTGTGACAGTTTTGGAGAAATGTCTTTCAAGATCCTATACATCCTGACTGGAGTAAGACAAAATTCATGAACACATCACAATCAAAATATATTCTGTTGCATACACATAGCCAGTAATGTTTATCTGAAGCCACGCCTATGTCATTTTTCTGATTTTGAACAAGAAGACAAAAGAAGAAATACAACACTTGGGCAGTATGCCGTAAAATTCTTTGATTTTGCAGTCACCAATTTATTATCTCATTCTATAACTAAAGCAGCCATTTATTTTTGGCTAATGAGGAAATGATCATAAATCAGTAATAAGGTATAGCAATGAGGAGCACAAATATTTGTAAATCAAATTATTTTTTTTGCAGTTTGTCACCAAACATTCATTTCCCATTGGAATCCCATGTTCTTCTCTGATTTGCCACTGAACCGAGCCAAGTGGCCGTGATCAACAAAACGCTTGGTCATGAACTTTGACCTCAGACTGACGCTGCATCACAGCTACTTCAATTATACTGTATTGGTGGTGCAGGACAAACATCTTCAGAAAACTCACACCACTACTCACAGCTGTTACTAAATGGACCTGAGACAAAGAAATCTATCCAACACTGACTGATGAGGACGTCAACCTTTTTTGTCCACACATCCAAAACATCTGGGTGGAGTTTCATAAACATGATGTCTGAAATCTGTGGCCTCAGCAACAACTCATCCTGCATCACTGCTTTACTTGGTGGAATCTCCACTTTACAAACACTTAAACTTGACAAACCTGAATTAATAATAATTATCTCTAATCACTGATAACATATGTAGGTTATATTACCAAATGGGAAAATGGAATAAAAGCGTCTGAAAATCACTGAACCACTTTCTTTTTCCTTGCATATCAAAAAAAAAATCATGTTAAATTGTTTTATGCGGATGATACGCTGTTTTTTATTTCTACTCCAGGAAATCATTAATAATGTATATTTTGATAAATAATATTTGGATCTACTTCCAGGGCAGTGATATTGAGTCCAGAGATCTCAGTGACTTTCAGCAGAAATGGTCTCACTGTGGATATTAACCAAGGTCATAAGTAAAAGAGGAGTGACTGTAGGAGAACCCTGACAGTCTTAAAACCACTGAAGGTCTCTGGGAGAAAATGTTACTATTTTAACTTTGTGCATTAATGAAACTAATTTTAATAATATACAGTGTTTGTTCCAAAGAAAGTAGGTCAACAGACATAACTCTTAAAGTTTGGAATCTTTATTGTTGGCAACTTCTGAAAACATGAGCATTAGCAACAACACGTTAATGGTGAAACATAATGAGAGACAGAAACAGACAGGCAGACAGAGTGCAGACTGGGAGCAGTAAAAACATTGTGGTGAGTCAGTACTGGGAACACTGGTCTCTCCTCAGAGTCTCTGAGACTGGACTCTGGGAGCCCCGGGTGGCCTCATGGCCTCACAGGTCACAGAGCTCATCCTCCACCACTGGTCTGCAGGGAGTCTCAGGGTGCTGCTCCAGCTGTAGCGCCCGTCCTCCAGCACCACGGGGCTCCTGCTCTCCTCCCAGTCACTCACTCACACATCGTTTCACTTCCCTCTGAGAAGCCGCTCATGCACATCAGCACTGAGACAATATCACAGTTTGACCTGAAACATGTCAAACTACTGAGGAAATAAAACTTGATCATCAAATAAACAAGAATCTTTACATTTCCATTAATTAAACTTTGAAACAATTTACAAAAATAAACAACAATAATTTTGCACATTTTCAAATACATTCTCTATCTTCACTCTGTCAGTTTTACATGAGGAAAGTGAATTTTATTTTATTGTACAGTTATCAATGTGGAGGAAAGTTAAACATGAACTCTGGGGAACATTATGACAATAGAATCAAAGTTTTAATCTTTTCTGCACTTTATGTTATTTAAAGCTCATCATGATAAAAACTTGTAAGAAGTTTAGAAAAGCTGCTCTGAGTTCACCTCCATGATGGAAGAGGAGGAATAAATACATGAATAGTAAAAGTGTAGAAAAGAAAGCAACAACAAATTGTACCTGGTGGAAACATTTAAAACTTATGTTAAAGTGGTTTTCTACAAATTGTATTTAGTAAATATGCAACAACTTACTTCCAACCTCCAGTCTGGTTCCTCCACCCAAAGTCAACCACAGTGATACAAAGTCACTGAGTCGTCATACAAAAACCTCTGTCTGTCAAAGTTTGATTTACTTATCTGGTTTGATTGCTGTTCTGTTTTAACCAAACTGTTTCTCTCTATAGCAATCCAATTCTGCATGTTGGATAAAATGCTAGCTGCATACAGAAATGTTCTTCCACAGACTTATTCATATGAAAACTACACTAAGAAGACTATGGTCTCTGTAAATTATTAGTGTTTATGAACCTGAATGAACATTTATTTGAATCCAATCAATTGTTGTATGAAAAGAAAAACACCTGTGCTAAAAGCTGCTTATATTTACACTGTAAATCAATTATTTGTTCATACATCTTTTGCTAATTTCTGGGATGTTGGTGGGTGCAAAGATTGAAGTCAGTTTTGTGGAACAGCATGCACCAAACCACCACACACCTACAGTATATTACTGTATGTGTATGATAAAACTGGGACATTCTTTTTGGAGTTTCAGTTAATTTGGATGAAATCCACATGCAACTCAGTGAAGCGGCAAAGTCAAATCAGAGTTACATGTTCAAGTCAG
>NW_018128130.1:29181-29865 GCF_001952655.1 Monopterus albus
AGGCTGAACTCTCCACTACTCCAGAGTTGCCCGTGGTGAGAGGCGGCGGGCTGGTGTGCGCTTGCTTATAGCCCCCCCATCTTAGCTGCCATGTGTTGGAGTTTACCCTGGTGATCAAGAGGGTCGTTTCTCTGCACCTCTCGCTGTCGTTTGTGCCTATGGGCCGAATGGCAGTGTAGAGTACCCGGCCTTCTTGGAGTCTCTGGGAGGGATGCTGGAAAGCACAGTTACAGTCACAGCTAGTCACAGTTTGTCCATAACGAACACCATGTACAAGCATAAGGGTGTCCACCAGTGCACGTGGCACCAGGACACCCTAGGCCGGAGGTCGATGATCGACTTTGTGGTTGTTTCATCTGACCTCCGGCCGTATGTCTTGGACACTCGGGAGAAGAGAGGGGCAGATCTGCCAACTGATCACCACGTGGTGGTGAGTTGAATCCGATGGCGTGGGAGGAAGCTGGACAGACTCGGTAGACCCAAACGTACTGTGAAGGTCTGTTGGGAATGTTTGGCAGAATCCCCTGTCAGAAAGATCGTTAACTCCCACCTCTGGCAGAGCTACGATCAGATCCTGAGGGAGGTTGGAGACAATGAGTCCGAATGGACCATATTCTGCACCTCCATTGCCTATGCGGCTGCTCGGGGCTGTGGCCGTAAGGTCTCCGGTGCCTGTTGTGGCAG
>NW_018128130.1:38326-39391 GCF_001952655.1 Monopterus albus
CTAAATGAATCCACTCCACCTAGTCACAGTAACTGTCACATCCCCTGAAACACAGGCCGAGGTGGTGGCGTGGCAGCGATCTTTGACTCAAGCCTATTAATCAACCCTAGACCTAAACATAGTTATAACTCATTTGAAAGTCTCACCCTGAGTCACACCCAAACTGGAAAACTCAAAAGCCTGTTCTGTTTGTTATTGTATACCGTCCACCTGCTCCTTATTCAGAGTTTTTAAGTGAATTCTCAGACTTTCTGTCTGATTTAGTGCTTAGTACAGATAAAATAATCATAGTAGGCGACTTTAATATTCATGTAGATGCTGACAATGACAGCCTCAACAATGCATTATGTTCATTGTTTGACTCAGTGAGTGGGTTTATTTACAGTTTGAGAAAAGCTAACTGTTTTAATCACACTCTTGATCTTGTTCTGACATATGGCATCAAAACTGAACACTTAATAGTGTTTCCTCAAAACCCTCTTCTGTCTGACCATTTTCTAATAACTTTTGAATTTACATTAATGAGTGACGTGTCTTGAAGAGTGAAAGGCGTGTACGTCATTGAACCTCCGCCCTGCGCTGTCTCAGTTTGGAGGAGTAGCATCTGAGTAGAGGGTCTCTCCAAACAATCGTGGACGTTGCCTCTCTGTCTGCCCTTACATCGTGAAGAGGAAGCATACAGCTTGTCATCTTCACTACTGTCCCCACTGGAACATTCACTTTCAGTCATAGCCGGCACTGCCACGTGACAGACATGCTTTTTCTTCCCTCTCACAGAACTAGCAGAATCAGTACCACAACCAGAACTATGAGTTTTCACTGAAACAAGTGAGAAAGTCTGTAAGCTTCCTTGAGCCTGCTGTAGGCTGTTTTCTAAGTCTCTGTGTGTGTGAGCCTGAGAGAACAGCTCTCTGTCTGTATGTGTGTCACTGGAAAGAATAGCAGACATTTGCACTTCATTTGCACTGGCTGCGGCTTTCTGAATTTTTCCAAATTCAGCCAAAAAGCAAAGACAGTCTTGCGGTCACACCCAAACAAATCCCTGTGGTAGACTTCATCACAGCC
>NW_018128130.1:41971-45536 GCF_001952655.1 Monopterus albus
ACGACTTGTACATGGGTAAACCTAAGCAGCCGCTTCACAAACACATGGCCCAACACAGGAGAGCCAACTCCAGTGGACCAGAGTCAGCGGTCCACCTCCACTTGAAGGACAAAGGACATTCTTTTGAGGACAGTGAAGTCCAGATCCTCTCCAGAGAACATCGCTGGTTTGAGAGAGGAGTTAAGGAAGCTATTTTTGAAAAAATAGAACACCCCTCACTAAATAGGGGTGGTGGACTAAGACACAACTTGTCTTCCATCGACAACCCTGTTTTGAGATCTGTGAACAACGTTTAATCGGCCTGTTATGCAGTTAACCAACCCCACATTTTCATAGGAAACAACAAACTGGCCATTTCCCTGTGCCGTTATTACCTTTGGCATTTATCAGAGATCAGTCAAGATGGCTCTCTGCCTGTGCTCCAACTGGAGGCAAATCAAAAAGAAATCAGACTTCTGGAGAGACAACTTGCTGTGAGGTAGCGGAGTTTCACTCATAAAACATGAATTTTATGTCCCTCATTGGTATCAAATTCTGTAATCAACAACACTCATTCTCTATCCCTCATTGTGAGAGTATGTGCTCTTGTTAACTGTTACGTGTGTCAGTGAACAGATCAGCACATCATTACAAAAACAAATGTGTTTTATTATACTTACTGTTTTTGAATCCAATTTAATGCGTCGAGAGTGTGCAGTCCACACATCAACAAAATTTGGTACAAATCCAATGTGCAGGCTTTATGTATAACAAAGGTTTATCCTGCTTACCTTGTTTGTGGTCGACCAGTTGATGTGTGACACCGCAGCACAGCTCGACAGGGACCCAGGAAGTCACTCTTCTGTCTCGGAATCCCAGCCAATTCAGGATCGAATGTTGAATTTACAGCTCAGCCTGGCACAGAATTACGATACCTTGTTGATCCGGGACGACGGACCGGTCGTCTGAGAGTTTAACTGGCGCACGGCGTCACGGCACTATTTGTTGGACCCACATTCTTTTCACCACGTTAACTCTGAGAGACGAAGCAGTCCGAGTAACTTCAAAACAGTGGTGATTTATTCAATTATCACAGGTAAAATTAACATTACACACTCAGGAGTCTTTGCACGAAGATGGAAAGCCCCGAACCATAACAGGCCTATACATCATATCACTTTGGGCTAGCCCATACTACTCAGGGATGCCAAACCGTGATGTCTCCGGTGCCAGCTTTGCAGCTGACCATAGCAGTAGTCAAAGCATGAAGAAAATCAATGTGTGATTGTCTGTTGATTGTGTGGTGTGTATCTAAGACATTCTGACATGACATCTAGTGACATTAAGCATAAGAAAATATTATGATTACGATTATGATTAAACACGTCATAATAATAATAATAAACATTCTGTCTCCTAACAGTAATCAACTTTCTATCTAGTTATCCTTGAACATAAACAACCTGGGGTACCCCATGGGAATGACTAAGCATTTAACAGCCTGAGCTAGACATCCTGTCTACACTAAACATTTCCAATACATGAAGTGTCTAACCAATGTCTATCTGACTAAAAATACCTAACAGAGTCTTGACATTTCATATGGGAGGGAGGGAGAGAGCAGTAGTTCATCAGGGACTGGTAGGTCAGATGTAGTTACATGCTGAGGGAGAGTGAAGACACAGTCACAGAGGGTTGTTGACAGACCTCTGTGGTGGTGGACACTAGTGTTGGAGAAGGCAGGAGTTACTGAGTGAGAGGAGCTGGATGAGGCTGCAAAGATGTTCTAGGAAGCCATCAGAAGACCGAGAAAGGAGAGGCAGGACGCTGTCTGGGTTCTTGTACAGTTGGGTGACAGAGGAGTGTGAGGCAGGGCTTTGTCCAGGCTGAGTTTGACTGGAGACGTCGTCGAGCGGTGGAAGGAGCACTGACATGCTGTCTTTAGTGCAGGACGTTCTGTAGGGCGCAGGGAAGACTTTGCCCTCTGATACACACACAGATTGCTCCGAGGGGCTTTGCAACCACCCCCATGAAGCAACCAATCCAAGACTACGTATATGTGTGAGAGCAGTAATAATTAACCAGTCACCACAGAAACACATTTAGCAGCCACCCAGAAACACCCTGGCAACCACCTAATATGGCCCATAAAACTGTGGCCTTTCTTTGTTGATTTCCAGAAGTGCTGTTAGATGGCAGGTGGGCTTGTTTAAAGGTTCTTGAAGATGTTTTACCTCTTATTTGAGAAACTTCTTCAGCTCTAACCAACCAGTGCAGAGTCCCAGATGTTTGACCTCTGTGGAGTTAACACCTTGAGGGCCATTGAGGTCATGCTTCTGGAAATAACCATGACCTGGACGACTGAGACTGTCCACTTTCTCTATCGTGTTTACCTCAGCTTTTCATTTTGACTTTTAGTTAAAATCTTGTCTTGCAGTAGTAGTAGAAGCAGTAATAACAAATGGTTATAGTAATTTTCAATTGTGATAGAGACTGAGGAGGCTCTGCATGTCAGACTGTTTGCATGGCTTTTCTTAAGGGCAGATGCTGCCATTTTAATAAAGCCTTAGGGGGGCATCAGACCCTGAAGGTTTATTATGAGAGGTCAGTGACAGGGTGTCATAGTTATCAATGAACACTTTGAAGGGCAAAGCACACCACCCCCTCCTCTGGACTAGATCATTCTACTCTATAGGATTTGTCCTACTATTTTCATTCTGGCTTTTATTCTCTTGTGCAAGAACATGAGCTTCGTGCTGCTCACTGTGCCTGCTCACAGCAGCACCCAGGCCCAGTACTCATGGCTTTGCCTGCCTTAGGTTGTCCCGAGGTTCTAAAGGGGGATCTTACTCGACATAAGCGAACCAGTCTGCCATACTTGACCCTTTCTAATGAGAAGTATTTGTTTTTGTCTTATCAACTGAGACAAGATCAATCCAGCTTTAAGGAGAATCTGAATGTGCTGGATGTGACTGGTACAGAATCATGACTTATGGGACTGAGGATTTTAACCTGTGGCCTCATTTACTTTGTTCAGGGTAAACATATCTTATAAAGAGGAATGTGCTTTGAATATTTGCAGCCATGCTGTGACACACATTTGGTCATTTAGTTTCTTAGATAGGGATGCACCGATACCAGTCTGTTAAGACCAAATACTGATATGGGTACTTGACAATGATGCAGTGTTTCTGGTATAAAAATGACAGTTAACATAAAAGTGCAATGACTTATGCTTTAAGTGGCATCAGTCCATAGTATAGCACAACATTAAAGTTGTGCACTGTACTCAAAATGTAAGAAATTAAATTTTTGTGTGACATCTTCATTCACAATTTAAATACAGTATGATTTGGATGAAGTTGATTTTATGTAACTCTCCAGGAAATTAATCTACAAATAAGAACACGGGATTATGAATGGATGGTGAAAAGCTGCAATGGGGAAGTAAAGGCGTATGTCCTCAGTGAAGTGTATCAGTCTGTGCAGCAGGTTCCAGCTGCAGCAGTCAGTTCAGTTTGTGTTCAGTCTGACTGAGGGAGGCTTTTGTATGTGTTAGGGTGAAAAAAAAATGACTGTTGATCTC
>NW_018128130.1:45706-47517 GCF_001952655.1 Monopterus albus
AACATTCTGACTGGTCTTACATCTGATGGTGACGGAGGCTCCCAGAGCAGAGCTGACGGCTCCAGGCTGAGTCACCGTGACCTGGCCTCTGGACTCTGAGGACATAGAAACAAACACATAAAGCAGCATCACGGTTTTGTCGGTTTCATTTCAGAGGGACGGATGTTCATAGAGGAGAGGAGCTGGATTCTCTGGACTTTACCTGTGAAGCAGCAGCAGAGGAGAGTCCAGATGAGGACGGAGATCAGAGTCATGTTTCTGATGAGGAGGATTTGTGTGGCTCCTGTTGTCATGAAGGACAGCTGTCAGTCCTCCAGTGTTCAGCTCTCAGGACTATAAACTCTCCCAGAGCACTGGAGCATATGGTGCTGCTGATGCAAAGTGGCTCTATGGAAATGCTCTGACTGACTCCAGCAGGGACTGGGATCCCTCTGGTCAGCCTGGGATCAGTGGGTCAGTCATGTTTAGGAAATATGAATCTGGGAATTTTTTGTTGTTGTTTTTAATTAATTCAGTTTTATTCTAATAGACACACTGCTTCCTTGCTTATGGAAACTACAACACTAAATAAAACATGTAATTTAAAGCACAATGTGTATAAAATACATATTTTGAATATTTGAAGTAGTTGGTTATTTTTGTTTTTTCTATCTGCCGAAAGTTTCTTTTACAAACACATTAAGTTTGTTGAGTTTGTTTGTTTCAGACTCACAGAGCCGTGTCTCTGCAGTCAGAGGTTTTTGTACGACGACTCAGTGACTTTGTATCACTGTGGTGGACTTTTGGTGGAGGAACCAGACTGGAGATTGGAAGTAAGTCAGATGTTCAAAAACCTTTTTGCTTTTTATTTTATTTATACTGAACATTCAAGGAAAAATACTCACTATGTTGTACTATGTATTTTAAACTCTTAAGTTTATCTGAAATGTTTTGTAGTAAGCGAAAAAGTCTGTGACAGCAAAATGCATTTAAAAACCTACTGTGATGAATATGAAATATTAATCCAGAGGATAAATCATTATTTCAGACTCCAATGGTAAAGTTGCACCTCAACAGTGTGTAGGTTTAGTTCAGTCTGACAAACTCACAGAGCCGTAGCTCTACAGTCAGATGTTTTTTTATGGCGGCTCACTGAGTGTGTATCACTGTGGGGGATTTTTGGTTGAGGAAACAGACTGGAGGTTGGAAGTAAGTTTCTACTTCAATACTAAACTTTAAAATAACAGTAAAGTCTGAATATTCTATGTGAAAATTTGTAGATTTAACTTTTAAAAATGACTAATTTTAAAATGTTCAAATATTCAACTTTACACCTCCATTTTGAACTGATTTGGATTTGATATTTTGGGTGAAAATTTTTTTTAAATTTCTCAACTTTTAAATTATCCTTAAAAAAACATTTTAAACAATTTTGATACCTTTCTAAAGACACTTGGTGTTTTCAAGATCTGATTGAGTTTACACATTATCCTAATTCTGTGCTGATAAAATCTTTTAACAGTGGATCAAATTATCTAATAGTTGATATTTTTTATAGTAAATATATTTGAATAAATGAAATTTGTGGAAAATCTCACAGAACTGAAAATATTTACAAACTACTTTGTTTTATTTCCTCTGTAGTTTGACATGTTTCAGGTCAAACTGTGATGATTGTGTCAGTTCTGATGTGCATGAGCGGCTTCTCAGAGGGAAGTGAAACGATGTGTGAGTGAGTGACTGGTGGAGCAGAAACACCATCTGACAGAAACTCCTTAAAGGAGAAAATCCACTCACACAGTAAAGGTGTCCAGGTGACAGCCGTTTGATTG
>NW_018128130.1:47675-50800 GCF_001952655.1 Monopterus albus
TGGAGGAGAGCAGCAGCAGGAGCAGCTGGGAGGAGAACAGGAGCCCTGTGGTGCTGGAGAAGGACGGGCGCTACAGTTGGAGCAGCACCCTGAGGCTCCCTGCAGACCAGTGGTGGAGGATGAGCTCTGTGACCTGTGAGGCCACCCGGGGCTCCCAGAGTCCAGTCTCAGAGACTCTGAGGAGAGACCAGTGTTCCCAGTACTGACTCACGATGTTTTTACTGCTCCCAGTCTGTACTCTGTCTGCCTGCCTTTTTCTATCTCATTATGTTTCACCATTAACGTGTTGTTGCTAATGCTCATGGTTTCAGAAGTTGCCAACAATAAAGATTCCATACTTTGAGTTATATCTGTTGACCCACTTTCTTTGGAACAAACACTATTTTATTAATATTAGTTTCATTAATGCACAAAGTTAAAATAGTAACATTTTCTCCCAAAGACCTTTAGTGGTTTTAAGACTGAATGTTCTCCTACAGTCACTACTTATGACCTTTGCTAATGTCCACAATGAGACCATTTCTGCTGAAACTGAACTCTCTGGACTCACTATCACTGCCCTGGAAAAAGATCCAAATATTAATGATTTCCTGGAGTAGAAATAAAAAGCAGCGTATCATCCACATAAAGCAATTTAACATTTTTCTTATCTGCAAGGAAAAGGAAAGTGGTTCAGTGATTTTCAGACAGTTTCATTCCATTTTCCCATTTGGTAATATAACCTACATATGTTATCAGTGATTAGAGATAATTAATGTTAATGCAGGTTTGATACAAAATATATACAAGTTTTAAAAAAAAGCACAAGTTAAAAGAGCAAACATAGACTAGCTGTTCAAGAGTGCAATAACCTGGGGGAAGGAACTGTCTTGTGAAACATTTACTAAGCTTTAATATGAAGGTCAGTGCAGGTTTCCCATACCTGTCACTCAACACTGTTCACTGAGCAGTAACGTTGGCTGTACTACCACTCTGTGGCACCCGCTGGTACTACACCCAGCAATTCTTTCCCCACATAACGGAGCCCTCAGGATCGTCAGCACTGTTTTAACTTTACTGCAAGTTACAGCTCAAGACTGTAGTAGCAGATCATGAATATGATGAAGTCTGCATTTCTCTACTTTTCCACTGCTATATATTTTGTAGCCATAGGTATTTCAAGTTATAGGCCATTTAAAATAATTGAAATGTTGACATCCCAGTGTGGAATTTAATCTTCATGTTCAGATGTGGTACTTATTTCACTTGTAAAACAAAATATGCACTAAGTCACCACAGACTGAACGTGTTGCATCTAATGTAAAGGCACCGAGTTAAACCCGTTCCAGTCATGGCTGGAACAAAGCTTTTCAAACTGGAACGATGCTTTCCAGGGAAATTTAAAAGTAAGTTGCTGCAGGACCACAACGCTAAAGACAAGACAGTTATAGTGTGAGACAAGTCTTTTAACTAAAAATGACAAAACTGCTCTAAACACTTTACAATTTCTACATGGTTAGGGTCACCTGAACCTGGTTTGTAGTGGAGACGCTGTGACAATGGAAACAAAGGATGTGAAAGAGAATGCTGTCTGAGATTTTATTTCTTACATCAGATTTTACATGAAAAAGCTTCAGGTGCTAACACCTGGCACCTGCAGCCATCATTACGCTGACATCAGCATGCACTGCAGAGTGATGCAAAGGCTGAAGTGGCAGCAGGTGGATATATATGTGGACAAGACGACAACAACCCAAGTGTTTCAGAGGCTCAATGAGACTTGGATATAAAGTATAGTCATGTATGTGATAATGACTCTGTACCATCCAGACTGAAGAGGGAGAAGGCGTCATCTCCTTTGATGAAGTTCCTGCTCCTCAGTCTGCTGTGGGTGATGAATGTACGTGTTCCAGAGCCTGGGCCTCGATAATAATAGCTGCCATCAGATTCAGTCACTTTAGAGCCCACTTTCCTGGGATCACCCCAATAGAACTCAGTACCTGGGAGAAACAGATGAGCAGTCATTCTCTGTTTGACCCATTTACTAATACAGTACATAGCAGTTCGGCTTGCTTCACTTCATCAGGTCCGGTGGTGACCATTCGATGCATGCTCATTTGTTGTCTGATGTCCATCCATCAAAGCCATGGTTGCCTGCTGCCATGGACACGGCCATTTAGGTAAGTGTGTGATTGTTGGGGCCTGAGATCAGGTGGAAGTAGAGGGCTATGCACTCTGGGCAGCTGCTCTTTCCATTTGGGTACACACCTACCTGCAGGTTGCAGAGCAGCACATGGTGACATTTTGGACTTTTCCCATCCATCCATTATCTATACCACTTATCCTGAAGAGGGTCCGGGGGGTTGGAGCCAATCCCAGCTGACACTGTGTGAGAGGCGGGGTCTACCCTGGATAGACTACCAGTCTATCACAGGGCTGACGTGTAGACAACCACACACACGCACGCAATTTGGAGTCACCAGTCAACCAAAGCTGCATGTCTTTGGACTGTGGGAGGAAGCTGGAGTACCCAGAGAGAACCCACACAAACACAGAGAGAACATGCAAACTGCACAGAAAGGCAGCGGCTCAAACCCAGAACCTTCCTTCTGTGAGGTGACTGCTCTATTTTATACGTTTCCACTGGTAAAATTGTACAGTACCAATTAAAGTTTTGTTTTTCTATTAATCAAACAGTAAAAAGTGCCCATGACAGTATCCTAGAAACAAGGCGTGACTTCAAATTTCTGCTGACTGACAGTCAGAAACTCAATTATAAAATATCAATATATAAATTTGCCAAAATGCAAGAGACAAGCAGTAGATCTTCACCTACGAGAACCTGGAACTATAGAGCTTTTGGCCTATATATAGTTAATACATACAGTAACTATAAAATCTAACAATCTGTTAGGAACGCTCTGGTAGGGAGGTGAGCGAGTAAAAAAAATGACAGACCCAGGTAGCTGAATTTACAGTGAAAATACGTGTACAACCAGGTGAAGGAATATGGAGCAGAACCGGTTGTCGAGCGGCAGTCCTGGAAAACATACACTTAGTGGTGGGTGATAAGGAAGAGGCCGGGCTGTGGATGCTAGGATTCACTCCTGGACTGGTCGTGGTGGGTGGTTGCTGAGGGGGCAAAG
>NW_018128130.1:50850-58165 GCF_001952655.1 Monopterus albus
GGTTTGAGGAGATCCGTGGTCCAGAGAAGCAATAGCGGCTGGGAAGACAAGACACGGGGCACAAGGCAGGAACATAGCTGGGAAGAAAAGCGTGAGCAAAAAAATTATATATAAGACAAATAATAGGTAGGCATAGAATAGGGCTAGAGTCTAGAAAGAACTGGCAGGGAAGTAGACAGTGAGCACGGTATAAATAGGAAGAAACTAATCAGGTGCAGCTGGTGGTGATTCAGGGGACGTGAAGCAGGTGTGTCAGATAAAGAAATCGGGGTAAGGGAGCTAAAATAGAGGGAGAGAAGTGAGAGAGGCAGGGGCAGCCGGGCAAACCTGACACAAATTTATTCACAACCATACATTTGTTACAATGCAACTGATTGTTGGATGTCATGTTGCTATTACAGGCCATGCTAAGTGTGCGTTAGCAATATCTGTTAATGTGTAGCAGTGGGCTCTTATTTTCAGACATGGCAGCTTGCTTATTAGTAGGGGTTACCGACATGCCATTTCCATTTCCCCCCTCATCTTCCTGCATGCTTTCAAGAAAACATAAATATAAACATTATAATACTTTAATTTAAATTTTATTCCCTTTTCGTTTGTATTATGGGTTAAAACCTTGTGTTGTACATAATTGTACTGTATCACAGATATTACAATGTGTCTCTGAAACACGCAGAACTGTGTTTTCTGTGAACTACATCTTACGAAACACGATAAAAATAACGTTGAGAAAAGGAGGCGTGTACCTGGAAAGAGTAGCCTGCTGGAGACAGAAAGTGAGGGCTGTATAATTTCCTTCCTGCTGGTGTGGTGGCCATCCGGCCGGTGATGTTGCAGATGTGCCAGATGTGCTAATAGCACTTTGTGGATGACAAATTGTCATCCAGAGAGAACCCCCCACCCCCCTTTGATGGACTCATTCCCCTCACACCCTCCAAAATCAAAAACCACACGGGCCTTCGTCACATTCAGATTGATGTTGTGTAGTTCCCAGGAGCCCATGACACCTCCTGTAACAGAAAGAATAGAGATTGATCACTTCCCTCCACTATATTATGGGTGAAACCATTATATAAACTGTGTGTGCTTTTAAAGTTTCACTGGATATAATTAATGTCATTATAGTATCACTTTAGTTTCAAACACTCTTGCTGAAAACTCAGAATCCAGGTGAAATCTGGTGCAGTCCAAGTGTTGCTTTAAGTCCTTCAGTGCTGTATTTCTGCTAATCAGGTTCTTGTCACAGCAGGTTTTTATTTTTCCAATAGACCACTGAACATGTACCATTTAATTTGTTACCTGAAATGTTCTTGAGGAGCGTCAGTTTATCACCAGGCTTGGCCCCGTCAGACCTTTGTACCCAGATACTGAGCACATCATCTACTGCACCAGTGTTATGGTGGAAGAACTGCAGACACTGACTGCCACCTAACAGCAGCAAACCAAAAGTGAATGAACTCGGTGCCAATGAACCGTTGAAGCTGAGACAGTACCTGTCTTTGCTGTGCTCCTATATAGTCCCAGTCGTGGAACAAGAACTCAGATTGTTAACTTTAGTAAAAGTTGCAATATCACAGTGTAAAAATATTCTGGTACAAGTCCAGCATTTAAAATAATATCAAAATATACTTAACATTCTAAAAGTAAAAGTACTTATTATGCACATTTCACATGACTGTATATCATAGTCACTTAATGCTGTAGCTGGTGAATCTAATGTTAACCACCTTTTTATGCTTATAGTTTGACGTAATGCAGGGTAGCTTGTGAATTTCCCACCAGAGTCCTATAAAGTCTTATGATTATACAGGCTTTTGTTTTATTCATCTAATTTTGAAAATAACTAAAATTACCAAATAAATGCAGTGCAAATCTCACCATTTCCCTCTAAACTGTAGTGAAGTTGTAGTATGAAATAGCGGGAAATGAAATTACTCAAGTACTGATACCTGACAACTGTACTTGAGTAAATGTACTTACCACTGTATAGTTCCTATGTCCTGTATGTATGATGGGTTTTGCCTTGTGTAGCCCCCTCATTATATGGCAAACACCTGATGGTTTGTGCAGTAAAGCTAACCTGTCTCATTCTTTGGGTGCTTTCACACCTTAATTCGTTTGCTTTGGTCCGAATCAGTTAACGAGTTTGTAAACATGTAGCAATGTCTCCTTGGTTCGGGTTCGTTTCACACACACAGAAAAATCCAAGCACACCAAAACACGTCACGTAAAACTACGCGAGAACGTTCTATCCGCTTATTGGTCAGATGTGTCTGCCGTGAGAACAGAAAAAGTAAATAAAGGAAGAAAGTCCACATTTCTGTGATGAGGATGGAGGTAAACATACGTGGGTTGGGCCTCGCCCTGGTTATTTTGCATTACGTTACTTGCATTTACCACTTAAACCAAGTTGTACAGTTTTGAAAATGAAGCGCAGCATTGTGCAGCAGACCTCTCGATTTCCTTTTCCCTGAGCCGTTTGCTAAATTGTGCATAAACGAAGCTGTTTTTGTGTGTAGTGGATAGTTGTGCCCGTATGTAGTCATCCGACCAGATGTCTACGAGGCATTTTACCTCTTCATGACTCCCAAGTTTGCCCACGATTCATCCTGGCGCATGTTTTTGGTGACAGGAAATAAAATCTACCCATAATCCAATGCCCTCAAATCATGTGATTCACGGCCATTGGTCTCGTTTTGGTTCGATACACGTTCTCACCAGGAGGACCGCACCAGAGTTCGCTAGATGATGCGGATCGAGACCACCTCATTTTGGGGGTCTCGGTGCGATTGTTTTGGTGCGCACTCAAGTGCGATTACCGTGTTCACACCAGACAAAATGAACCGCACCAAGAGGGAAAACGAACTCTAGTTCGATTCAATCAAACTAAACGCTGTAGGTGTGAAAGCACCCAGTTGTAGAGATGGTTGAGTTTGGTTAGGTCACTCAACACTGAACTCCATCCTTTGGCCAATCACATCCATGAAGTCGGAGACCTTGGTGACAATGGTGGGCTTGGAGCCACTGTTGAAGTACGTCTTACTGTCATAGGGAACAACCAGAGCACTGACACTGTGTCATTGTATTTCTTGAAGTTGTGCTCTTTACCTGAGGACAGCATAAAGAGAATACCCGGAATTCGGCCTTTAAGATAAATTAACATAGGCCTACCTATCTCACCCTAAATATGATGTCAGTGACAGCTGACTTTATGTTGGTGCAGCCACTGCTGGAATATCAGTGGGATTTGTGCAAACAAATACGTTAAAGCAAATTAAATGATCTTCCACGGTCCTCCCTGAGGGTACGCTCACACACAGGGAAGTGAGTGAGCAGCAAAGAATAGACCCAGAGGGTTGACGGTGATGCAAACGAATGTAATGTGTACCATGCCATACCAGACCAGACACACACACACACACACACACACACACACACACACACACACCATGACAAAAAAAACAGAACAAATTCACTATGGGTATTAGGAAAAACCGGGCATTGATCAGTATAGGGATGAGTCTAGTCTGTGGTAGAGAAGGTGTGGTAGAGAAGGTGGGCCGAGCTGCGGAACTGAATGGGTCACTTACTGGCTGGTCGGCTGAGGTGAACAACGGCTGAGAAGACAGAGTAGAAGACAATGGTGAGATGAGCAGTTTGTAGGACTGTGCATCAACCTGACTAGCGGGACTGGCATATGGCATATGGTCCGGAGAAGGTAATCCGTTGGAGAGGTGGTCAGGAGGAGAGGGACTGGAGAGGTGTGGCGTGGATGCTGGGAAAGACAAGACAATAATCCAGAAAAATGGCTAAGACTAGAAACAACTCAAAACAGAAAACACTATAGAAAATAACAAGGGTTGTCAGCCTGGAAACAAGCGAACAAACTTGCAAGAGAGTGTGAAATGAAGTGGGCATAAATAAGGTGAAGGACTAAGTGAAAACAGCTGGTGTAATCAAGAAAACTAGTGGCAGGTTGTGTAAGGTGACGTGATCAGGGACTGAAGAACACAAAGAGGGAAGTGAGAGAGGCAGGTGCAGCCGAGCATGTGCTATTTGTTTTTATTTGGTGTCCTTATTTATCAAATGGAAAAAAATACCCTCTATTTGTAAACAGACAAATACAAAGAAGAGTTTGGTGATTTGCTAGTTCATGTTTTAAAAAATCCCTTTCACATTACATGTAACATTTGTTGCACACAGACTTATTATCATGGGCATATAATGTGACTTCATTTACAAAAACATGTACATGTAGCGAGCATGTATACGCACTGAGATAGTGTTGTAATGGGCAGTGTGTACTACAGGAGCATAACACAGCACAGTGAAGGGCAACTCACCCACTGCCTTTGAACACAGAGATGTAGTTCTTCTCCCCTTTCCATGGTGTGAAGTCAATGCAGGTCTTCAGTCTGTACTGGTCAAATGCCTTCAGGATCACTCCTCTTGCATTCATGTCTACATGTTACAAAACATAAGACAAAAGAACATGAAAACGCATCTTAATTTGGTGCATGGTCAGAGAAACACTGTGAATGAGTTTCCATAGCTCAGCGTCTTACCCAGATTGTCCTCTAGGTAATAGGGAACAGTTGTTGGCCAGTGGTATGTATGTCCTAGGATAGAGTTTCTCCTGAATGTCTCAGAGGAATGAAGAAAACAGCACATGCTGTTTAAAGTCGGAGATGATAATGGAGAAACAGAGCACAGCTGTGAACAGACTCACTGTCTGATACAGCTATAATCATGTTTTTTAAATGACAAGCCTTCTTTGATTGCTATGTCTTCATACCAGAAGGCTTCACTATGTGTACATTTGTAGTTCTATAAAACTGTCTCTGGAGCAGAATTACTCAGTGACATTTTCTTACAAAATGAGGCCTGAGACAAATGAAGTTTTATTATTGCCAACAGTTTAGTTATTTCAAATCATTTTACATAGGTGAGCTGATATTACTGTGAAGGTTCATCTGAGCCATATGATTATAGACTATTTTTGCATGCACATAAGGAAATAAGATACATATTACACAAATTATATCCACTCACCAGTCCCAGGCCAAAGAGCAGGATTAGCAACCTGAGTGACATGGTTCCAGATGCAGACACACACTGACTGAATAATTGATCTAGGTCATTTCTGATTTGTAATAGTAGGCTCATCAGTTACTAAGAAAGCAGGGAAGCACTTTCTAAAAATATATAGAACATATGTGCATGCAAACATTTAGCCACAAATATAACACAAATAGGTCTGAATACACAGATTAGTAAACAGTAATAGCAGCATAGTCTTTGGTGTCTACACACACTGACTTACTTCCACCTGATCAATATTGCCCTCCAGCAGGTCCAGCCCGGCCACTGCAAAGGGAAAGTGTGTTGGTTGGTGAAACCCCTTAACAGACTTACAGTAGGTACACAATACAAAACAAAAATAGAGTCTGCAGACCTTCATTGATGTTAAAGGTGTCCCAGTCATGGCCTTCATCAACATCAGTTTTTGTGGATAAAGAATCAGTCACATAACTATAAACACAGACACTGTATCAGAATTGGAGGTAGAAAATATATTGTTCACACTGTGCTGGTGCAGTGGGTTTTGAGTCATGCCCCACGCTGGAGAGCGCAGTACCACGCTGTGACCATGCAGAGGTCTCAGAAAGGTAAGTGTGGGTGGCATCTTGCTTTTGTACAGCATTAGCTGTGAACTTGTAATTGTAGGTTAACACTGCCACAGTGGTTTTAGAAAGTTAATACTACTGCATGTTTTCACCTTGTCACGTTGTTATCATGTACCTGCAGACTGTTATAGAGGACTAAGGAAAATGTGCAAATGTATCTAAAATGTAATCTAGTAAGAGGGAACTGGGAGACTGGGTTATTTGCAGTAGGTTACCCTTTAGACCTCAGCTGGGCTTCTATCACTGAGCCAAACGTAATACAGTAAAACAGTACACATCAAAATATAAACTAACGTTAAATAGTAAATAGCTCCAGGATCTGGTTTACATCCAAAAACTGAACCTATTTGTTGTCACCAGATAAAACTTTCCCTCCTACTCCTGTTTACTGTGAAGTCAGTTCTGGCTGCCAGAGGTCTCAAGTTTCTCACCACACTCCTAAAATCTGCAGATATTTGCACTGTGAACCATAACTGGCTTTCAGATTTTTGGGTAAGTGTCAGAAATTTTGGTTGCCTGTGCATGTTTGAGCCTAAGATTTCAGCCAGAACTCTTCCTGTTGTCTTGCTGCATGGACAGCTAAAAGCAGCCCAGTACAAACAAGGTCATGGGACATCTTAAAAAAGCACAAGTCCTGTGTTAAAACAATTGTGTGAGGCCTTTGAAGAACAGATTCTAAAGATTTGCTTCAAGTTGAGTAATTTAACCTCAACCTCAGTTTTTGTCCCTTTTTTGACTGTGACTAACAAAAAACTAAACAAATAACCACAATATGGTTGACTGACATGTTTCACCTGTTAGCTTGGCTGCAGCCTGTAAAATAAATATGAGAGCACAATAATCAATTAATAGAAAAATGATGAAATGATTTACTTGTGAAACTGAGTGAAGTGACAACAAAATATTAAAGCAAAGGTTTGTCTTGCATTTAAGATACATATTACACAAATTATATCCACTCACCAGTCCCAGGCCAAAGAGCAGGATTAGCAACCTGAGTGACATGGTTCTAGATGCAGACACACACTCAGTAGCAGCAGTGACGTGTGGTCAGGTGAGGCAGAGCCTCCCTTGTCAATCTTGAAAAGAAAAAAAAAGTTAACCATAAAATATAATAAATGTTAATATTTGTCAGCTGGTGTGTGTTGTAGGCCCTTTTGCCGTTCGAATCCGATGTTGAAGGATTTTTTTTCAATAAAGAATAGCAGAATTCAAATACATGGAGGAGATGCGCGATGAGGCAGCACTTTGCTGTGCCTCTCGGTGGATCGTATAATCCTCACAAACTGTATGCGATGCAAATAGTGTGTCGCTGCCCCTCTATATATCGCAAATAAAATGCTTTCAAACACTGATTATATGCTCTGCCTTGCCATAATCTGGATAATGTATAAAATGTAGTTCCGTTACGTGTTTAGGCTCACAGATTAACCATAAAACCAAGTAAAAAAGTTACTCGGTGAGGCAAACAGTATGCCTGCCTCAAGGCAGAGGGCGCTAGTGAGCCCACAGATTCTTGCGCTACCTACAATCTTCTTCGTGCTTGTTTATATCTCCTTTACAATCCGCCTTATCAAAATGGAAGATTACATTTCCAAGCTGAGAAAATTCGCAAATCTGGACTTTCA
>NW_018128130.1:58213-59145 GCF_001952655.1 Monopterus albus
TGGAATAAATTTTAACCTCAAATTAAATATGGGTCACGTTTGTGTGAAGAATGCTGATATGAGATATAAAACATAATGCATTGATTGTTAACAGACAATTTGTATTTGTAAATCTGACTGTAAAAGAGTCAGTGCCTCACCAGCTGTCAACCTCACCGCACGTCACTGAGTAGCAGACCAGTGTTGGTTCTAACTGTAGGGGTATGTTTTTATTCAATGTTTAGAGGCGGTAATACCTAGAAGTAGAACGATACTGTAGCTCCTTATATGGTAATGTTTCTTACTGTTTCTTACTGCCCTTTTCTTTACTTTCAGGTTCCTAGAATTGTGTGTCAAAAGTACAAGCTCAGCTGTGGGTGATGATTGTGTTATACCGAAAAATGTGATTTTCCTATGATGTGTGACCTTCAGTTGCATCCAGTTTCCTGATTTGTATATACCTCCTGTCTTCCAGTCTGAAAAGTGATTATAGATGCACACAGACAGTCAGTTTCTTTTGTCTTGATTGACAGACTGTACTCAGTCATTTGTATGCTTCTCTTTGCAAAGAATAACAGATTCAGACAAATCCTCTTCTCTAAACTTCAAGTTTTCTTTAACTTTTCAGTTCTAATCCTGAACATTTTTAGAAAGGTTTCCATAACATACCCTTACCAATGTGAGTGTGTTTCTAGTAATGTGGTTGCTTTGTTTTTCAGAAGCAGTGATGTAACATTCACATGAACTGATGATTTGTATGACTCAGGTTGAGGTAGATTACATGCAGCTGTGGACTCAGGCCATCTGAGGGAAGGGGCAAAACTATCCAAATCGCCTATAAGGAAAACAACACCTCTATATTAAAAATTATTTACTTTAGGCTGCCCCCTGAAACTTGAATAGTCGAGTCTCCAGTGTCCAGTGATACTATATGCAGTAGGGCAAGGAAACAG
>NW_018128130.1:59180-60072 GCF_001952655.1 Monopterus albus
ACCCCCAGCTGCTGGGGACAGGGCGGAACATCCCCTAATATAACTCCTGGTTTGTTAATCGTGGAGAAAGATGAATGGGTAAATAAGACAGTTTGATAGACAATGGATGATTGTAATAATAAAATAACAATAAAAGAAAAAGAAATCAAGCAATCTCAATCAAATAAATACAATATATAATTTACAAACACATATTTATGCATACACAGATATACAGTATATGTATACACATATTCATAAAACATAAATAAATGAAATTAACGAATAAGTAAATGATTAGGAAGAGAAAGGACAGGGGGAAAACAAGGAACAAAGGGAGGGGAGTAGGTTATATTCTCTGTTAATCTGGTTTGATTGATAGGTGTGATATACTCAAACAGTAGCATGGACAATAAGAAATGAGGACTAGTAACAATAATAAAATAAAAGCTCAGCCCCAGGAATCTGGTTTAAGTTAAAAGAGGTTAGAAACATATTCCAAGTGTCAGTAAAATTTGGTACATTATTCTCATGTGTGGATGATATTTTCTCTAGTGTGATTTATTCTATCAGAAGGTTGGTCCAGTGGTTTATGTGTAATGAGCTTTTAGATTTCCAGTTTAGAAAGATTGTTTTCTTGGCGGTAGTTAGTGAGATAAGAAGTGGGTTTTTATATTTAATTGGTAGGTGGTTGACTTCTGTGACATTACCAAGCAGGCAAAATGAAGGCAAAAGGATGGGGATGGAGGGATTCTACAGCTCAAGATGGTGGGGAGTTTCTCTGTCACCGCCACCCAGAGGGAGTAAACGGGTTGACAGGTCAAACTAGCATGGAAGTAATCATCGGTGCAACCCCGAGTGCATTGTGAACATGTGTCTGTGTCAGTGAAACCCATTTTATTGGCCTATTTTG
>NW_018128130.1:60102-82922 GCF_001952655.1 Monopterus albus
CATATTCATATGGTTGGTATGAATGTCATCCATTTCATACATGTCGGTACCATGGAGGTGGTTTTAATTTCTGTGGTAACGCTGAGAAATAGCAGCGATAACATCTGCCAGAAGTGTTTATAGAATTCATCAGGGAATCCGTCAGGTCCAGGTGATTTATTATTTGGCATGGATTTCAGTGCTTTATGGAATTTTGAATTTGAGTTCATCCAGAGTGATGGGGACATTGAATGTGTCGGTTTGTTCTCTGGATAGCGTTGGTAATTTTATATTTTTTAGGAAAATATCTATTTCAGATGGATTTGGTTCGTGATCAGAGGAGTATAGTTTACTATAAAAGGCTTGAAATACATTATTAATATCCTGTGGACTATGAACTGTTAACATTGTAGTTGATTTGCCAACTATTTACCCATCTTGTTACTATATTGAAACTGTTCATATTTGAGTTGTTGGAGTAGGAATTGTGGGGTTTTTTGTATAATATATTTTAAGGTTGAGTTTTGAGGTGGTTCAATTCATTCTGTAGTTGTTCAGTAGTGTTATTGAATATGATTCTCTCAGTTGTTTTATCTTTAGTTCCAAATTGTTTTCCAATTCTTGTTGTTGGTTTTTCTTGTATGATGAATATGATATTATTTTTTCTCTTATATATATATACTGTATACATGCACATTGAGAACCGATGTACCAGAGTCAAAATTCCTCATGTGTCCGACACACCTGGCCAATAAAGTTGATTCTGATTTTGATTTTATATATATATATATCTTTGGACAGAGCCAGTTCTGCTCACCCTGTATCCAGTGCTAAGTTAAACCTCTCATCTACTCTTGACAAGTAGGAAAATGAGCATACTTCCCAAAATATTCACCAAGCTTACTGTTAAAGCAACATAGTGGGAAAGATGTTTTGTTACTGAGAATGAACCTTCTATTTACTGCCTATTTAGATTTGTTATTGCTCATTTACTTCATATTTCACTTGTATTGAGTGGCATTTATGTGGACGGCAAAGTAAGAATTTCATTGTACAGGGAAATATGTTTCCTAACTGTGCATATGACAAATAAACACTTTGACCTTGAACGCTTTGACCTTTGACCTGTAGGCCCCACTGGTTTCATGCTGGAAACAGACCATCTCTATCACCGTCTTTGAATCCCAGTATTCCAGTGCTCACAGACAGACCACATTTCAGCCTTTCTCTCCCTCTATGTGTCAGTCTGGGCCCCATGAAGCTGCTGTTTCCATATAATAGCAACTTAATCTGAATTTACATCCTGAATTTTGTCCTTCATCTCTTGATGTGGCTTAGCCGCTCACACATGATGGACAGGTACTGGGTCAGCTTCACCATGGCAATAAGGATGGTTCCTCCAATCAAGGTACAGGTTGGCCAGAACAGGGAGTGGAAGACAGCGACCCGACCGTGGATCTGGGTCAAAATGGCATTCTTCATCCTGTCTGTAGGGTCCACAAAACACTGAACTCTGGACTGAGACCTGAGACGCTCAGAAATGTTCTGAAGCATGGCGAGTGTGGCTGCGTAGTCCTTATAGCACTTTGGAATGTAGAAACACTGAAGAAGGAAAAAGAGGAAAACAGAGTGGAGCAGAAAATTAGGTTTAGGTTCTGCTGTTATTATAGAGCCGGCTGGTTTGGTCGTAATCCAGATGTGTTTAGGCTCCAGACGTTTTTGATCTCTCACTCATAAAAAAACAACAAACTTTGCTTAGTCATTAAATCACTAAAATGTCCATGCACTTGAAACTACATAATGATTTTGACCAGCTGGATTGTCCCCTGTAATAAATATGGATTTGTAATGAACTAATACCGATTATACTGTTGTGAAAATGTTGCATATTAAGTTGCATGTGTAAACCTACATAGAATAGTTTTTTAAGCATCATGCAAAGCAGCCAAAATTACACTAAAACATTAATAACACCTTTCTTTAGCTTTCATTATCCACAACATCTTTTTAGAGGTAGCAATCAGGTCAATTTAAAGCTGTGTGGACTGAAAATTCAGTGAGCTGGAGAGGTCTCATCTAGCCTGGGAACACCTCCCCAGGAGGAGCAGGAAAACGTGGGGAGAGAGATATCTGGATAACTTTACTGAATGTGCTGCCACCACAACCTGATTCCGGATAGCAGTGGAAAACATATGGATAAATCAGACATCAGGGATTAATGATCAGCTGGTGTCCCCTCTAGGAACACCGCAGTAATCAGAATACAGACTGAGTTGTTTCCCCTCATTTTTATTTAGAAATGAATCCATGTGAATGCTTTTCCCCACACACCATTAGCATATGTAAATAGTAAATTTATATACCAGTGCATGTGAAACTTTCCATCCTCAGATGCCTGTACATACATACAGTATAAAGGCTAATCTCAGTTTACACTGAAATCATTTAGAGCTTTCCTTATTTCATAAAATTAAAAGTATTACATGATACAAGAAATCGCATCTGTCAGGAGTTTACTTACACATAGGTTGGACATCGGCATCTGTTCACAAGGAATGTTTCCATATGTAACTGGACAAAACTAAAGGAACAAAAACATATTTATCTGTCCAACAGGACCAAAGATGCCAGGATGGCGTTGTGCAGCTGGTTTGTACCTCCGGGTTGCTGTCCTGGGTCTCCTCGTTGTGCAGCAGTCGCACCACCTTCTCTGAGGAGTTGAGGCTGACGTACACCTGGAGACAGGGGTAGCTGGAACTCCTCCAGCACTCTGCTCCACAGCTGTATGAACAGTTTTCATACCAAGTGATGGTTGCGTTCACGACAGTGCAGCTGGCCTCATCCGTCCATACACTGTAGAACAATTCAGTGATTTTCACATGATGCAGGATCATATCTTAACATTGTAGTGTGTTTTGAGAACACTTTAAAGGTTTAGTCAATGTGTGTGCACATGCAGATGAAACTTTGATCCATTAATCACTATGTATTTACAGTTTTGTTTTGCACACTGAAAGTGTTGTTACCTGTCAGAGTACGAGCGCAGTACGGTGATTCCCAGTAAAAAGTACATCATGACAGAGAAGAGGACCATGCTGAGGCCCAGCAGAATGGCTCTGTCCTCTCCTGCTTTCAGAGCTGTCATGGTCTTCCTCTTGTCCAAAATCTCATATGCATGAATCTTTTGGTAGATGGATCTGTAAAAGGGTAACAGTGAAGATGCATCTTGACAGTTTCCTCTCATTTTGCCACTCGTTCTTGTCAGACTTTGGGTACAGGGACCATTAATATCTGTCTCTTGTGTTTAACATTGGATTCTTTCATTTTCCAGCAGTTGAGCACTGGATGTAATGGAGATCATGATTCCTGCAGTGGCTACATGATCATCATTTAATGGAGCTGTAGCCTTTGTCTGATCCCTAGATAACATACAGTACAGGACCCTAAGCTGCATATTAGAGTCTCAGATAAAATCTTGCTGTTCCTAAATTGATGCTGAAGACTAAACATGATCAGACAGTCCCACTGGTTGGAAGACTGAGTAGGTAAGTGTCGTCTTTTAAATTACCTCTGAAAACTGAAGACTGGCTTATTGTTATTTTTGTTATGCATTCGTGTGGTCAGCTCTTACTTTTACATTCATGTGTCATATTCACCTAACATTCTACATTCAAATCAGTCCATTCTGACTTTTATCATTTTCCTGCTGTGTGCTATTATGATTACACCTTTGAATGTGTAATTTACAGAACTGTTTTTTTAACATGAATGTGGCCTTTTCTCACCCAAGCATATATTTGCAGTGATGGCAAAACAAACACAGGTGAAGCAAGATTCAGTACCTGTGGTTATTTCCCACCCAGTGAAACATCCTGTCTGAAGAATGTGGATACTGTAGTCTGCTGTTGCTGCCAGAGGCGCTGACCCACCTGTGAAACATTTAGATACTGTTAGTCTTTGCCTCATATTCTCAAATGTTTACTCTGAGAAACCCAGAGCTGTGTTTGTGTGTGTATACAGACTGTAGTTGTACAGTAGTTCACTCTGTAAGGCGGCTCTGGAGCAGAAAACAATCCAGACTTAAACCTTGGTATAAAAAAGCAAAATAGGTTTGTGATTGTGATAGATAAGCAAAGGTAAAATCACATTTTGTTTAATATTAATATGGGAAAGTCATTTAAATTTCAGTCACACAGCTCAGAAGAATCCTACCAAAGCCCTATTCAAACTACAGAATAAGTATGGTTTGGCACCTTGGTCAGGTGACCTCACAGCAGCATTCAATTATCATCAAGAATTAGACTGGAGATCAGATAAACCCGAGTCCAAACTATTACCTTCATTTGACCTACTTATTGTAAATGTTGTCATTGCTAGAGAGAAATCTTTTTACCCCCAGTTCCACAAACCAGCTGATTTTGAGGAAGCTATAAAACATTATAAAAATGTTTATAATGAAATAAAGAAATAAAAAGTGCAGCATTAATTTCAAAAGATTTCCAAGAAACAGTGTAAGTGAAACAAAATCTGCTAATAGAGACTGTGTAGCAGAAAGGAAACTACTGAAAACTGAGAAAAAAAGAAATTGGTCAATAACAATCCATCGTCTGCAGCCGTTCTTCAAATATGAAGCCACAGGTCTTTGTGGTTATGGTGAAAGAAGCATAATGGCTCTTCTTTTGACTGTTCTGTCTGCAGTGTCAGGTCTCTACCTGCAGTGTAGCCGCGTTTACACAAGCCTCACCAGCATCTGTGAATGTGGATGTGGGAGGTGGCTGTGCTGTGCTGCTGTGAGCTGGAGTTGACAGAAAGGTGCACAAGACAAACCCTGTCTTCCTGTGGAATAGCGACGCTGGGATCTATTTTCAGAGAGGGGTATTTAAGCATGTTAGCTTAGCGATTACACTGTCATCTCATAGGTAGAGGGTTCTTGTTCTGCTGTCTGTGTGTTGTCAGTCCAAACACACACAGGTGTGGAGAAACTGGTGCTTTAAACAGAACATGAAAAACAAATGATACAGTACAAAATAGCAGCCTAGTTTATCCTATGGCTCAGTGAAAAAAGAAAACATCTAGCAGGATAGAGAAACATCTAACAGCCATATACTACCACCCCAACACCCTTGCATATCTCACGGCTCTCCAGGTAGGTGTTACCATCAGGTGGCGTGGTACTGACACAGGTGCTGCCATTCTCTGTGACAGGGATGGAGGCCTAAATCCCAAGATTTGAGTGGAGCTGCTCAGTGATGGGCCAGTCAGACTGCAGGTTTACTGAGTGGCCTCCAGGTATGAATGTGTGTAACTCTGTGTGTGTGTGTGTGTGTGTGTGTGTATACAGCATATAGCTGCAATAAAAACCACTGCTCTCTGTGAAATGTCCCTGAATAAATTAATCAAACAAAGTTAAGGTGAACTACAAGGCCGTGTTACAATACAGGCATATTTACAAACAGGACATAGTAGTTACTGGATTCTGGCAGATTTTCTCTTCTTATGGAAATGCAGGGCTTGATCAACAGGTAAAACTAATTTTCACATAGGGTGGAAATTAACAGTTTGTGGTAAACTGATCAACTGTAAATTTGTTGGTTTAATATAAACTCAGTTTTACTTGGTCTTCCAGTGTGTTGCTGAGGGCTTTGTATAAACAAGTTTGGATTTGGTTTAATCAGACCATCACTAACAAACTGGCCTAGAGTACAGATGGTTAGGACTCCAGGAAAGGCATTGTATAATGAAGGTGCCGTGTTTTCTACCATCTACCTACAGAGTATGGAAAAGGCAACAACACATGCACACTACACAGAGGGTGTTATGGCACTGGCTGAGAGTCAGACCTGTGCAAAATGCTGCATATAAAAACCATAGCAATGAGCTTTAACTGTATCAATAACATAATGAAGGCAACATTAGAAATTACACCTCATATAAGACACTTCATTGCTTCTGTCTTGTCTTCTGCATTTAACACAGAGTATAATAACACTCTTCACTCAATAATAAGCAAAAAGAGCTTCCACTCCAGAACTTTGCATGGTGTAATCAAACACCAAAAACTGCCAGAAGTATTTGGGACCTTCTATTATTCAGACTCTCCAAACATACCTTCAAATGCTGCTGAAGTCAGAAAATTTCCTTGTAGCCAATATTCATTTTGTCATCAACCCTCAGCAGGCATCCCATAATACTGCAGACTGAGCATCTGCCATAATAACCACCTTGTCCCTCGCTGCTCACACAATTAATCAGTGTGTGGTGATGATGATTTGGGAGAGAGAGACAGCGTTTGGTGACAGAGTAGCAAGGAACAGATGAGAGAGAGCGATAGAGCAGAAATAAAACGACTGGCAGTGTTGAGCCATTTATAGACCAACATCCAATCGCCCCTTTGCTTCTAAAATCCTTGATAAAACTGTTGCAATGCAATTTACCACTTGCACAAGAATGATTAGCTTGAGGATTTTCTGTCTGGTTTTTGAGTCCATCATAGTACAGAAACTACACTGGTGAACGTCACCACCGATCTGCTTCTAGCTTCAGACAAGAGAACAGACATTACTTAACTTGCCTTGACTGGTTTTCTCACCACAACAAACTTTATTTGGCCCTTCAGCTGCTAACGGCTCTATGCTATGAACACAATCATTTGACTCATTCTTCATATCGCAGTTTTAAGGGTAAGACAATGCTGCCCCCTAGCTAGGTAATGATTGCAAAGATGTTGAACAAAACTAAACACCAACCACCACTGCAACAGTAGTACAGTATTTCATCTGTTGCTCTCACACAGGACATCACAAGACAAAACAAAAAGGCAAAAGTCCACAACGAGGTAAAAACAATATCTTCACTGTGTAAAATGAGATACAACCGCTGTAGTTGTCAAGGCTCGGCTAAAGGAAGACTCAAAATGCAGACTAAGAAGTAGTGTTTATTAGATTTTAATATAATACTGGACACTGTATTAACAAATATAAATAATACAACTCCCAGGGCTCAACCTGACAGGCATAACAAAGACATCAACAGAAAACTACAAGACAGTTCAACCAGGGAGCTAAATAACACACACAAAACTAAAATTCAAAAACCCAAGGGAACAAACCAAAACCCCAAGATAACTGATAAGTCCAACGTCCAAAGTCCATACATGAGGCAGGAGAATGAGTCCAAGAGTCACTACACACAACAACAAAAAAAAACTGGAGACAGATATAGAACCACAGGAAGAACAGGGGCAAGGAGAGTGTGGCAAGCAGACAAACCAGCATCAAACTGAAGGAAGTGATGAGAATATAAAGGCTAGAGACGGGGAGCCAACGAGCAATAGGTGAAGGCAATAAGTGGTGATCAAGAACTGGCGTAAAGCTGAGGCAGGTGAGGTGACACAAAACAGGAAACCCTTACAAAATAAAGGTACAAAACCGGAAGCAAGCTCAAAACCCTAACAGTAGTAGCCTAAGCACCATGCTGATAAACTGCTTTTGATGAGCCAGCTTATGTTGCAACATTTCAACAAAGCTAACAATTTCACTAAAATAATTGTGTTATATTTTTGTGACTTTTGCTTTTACCTTAATGAATCATATAAAGTGAATCAGTATCATCTTCATGGCCCCACACACTGGCATTGTCCACCCATACAGGCGTTCTCACCTGTGGTGAGGAGACCAGTCCTCCTGCTTGTACAGATCACACCTGACTGACATCTCCCTCACTCTCCTGATTAAACTTTTACTCTGTGTCTTTCCACCTCCGTTGAGTTTACATTTAGACAAAATGGCCTTGAATGAAAACTAACATAAGATGCATCTGCTGTGCTCAGGGTAAAGCATAGCTGAGCATAAAGCTGCAAAATCTCAGAACACAGCAGTGGGTTTTTAGAGTTCCAGACAAAACAGACCTAAGCTTAGAGAGAATACTGATTACTTAGATCCTTATTCATCATGTAACATCATCAGGAAGGTGCCTGATGTGTCCCAGATTTGTCTCTTAAGAGACAAGAAGAACAAGGAGCCTGCAGCAGATGGTGTGGCCCCCATGGCCATGATCTCAGCATCATGGAGTCAGTCTAGGATTACAGGAGGTAATGGATTTAGGCTGCCTCAGTGTCTTCTCTGCCATTCTCCAAGATTTGTGGAATGACCTACCTGCCAGGTACCTGGCAAAACCCTGCACAACTGTACATAGAAGAATTGGGGGTGTTTTTGATTTGTTCTTTCTATTTTCTGTACTTGCATGGTGTTAACTGAGAAATAAAAACTGTTCATAACATTGTTTTTGAAAACATCTTTAGCTTCAAAACTTTGATGGCATATCACTTTTTGGCCACTACTGCATAATTCCTCATTTAGGTCACACAAATCACAGGATTATTTTGAATGTTTCATTTTGCTTTAAATAAGTTGTATACATCCTGAAACCTAATAATGATATACAGCACAGTCAGCAAACTCACATTGGATTGTTATTTCAGTGTAGAACATTAATGTCTGGTTTTGTGGCTATGTTGTCAACACAGTCCCACAAGGAAACATCAACATCTGTTCAATAGAGTGTGGGAAGAGACAAGACCTCAGGGCAAGAAGAAATACTGTTATCAACAATAATAACTTGTCCTCTAATAATTCATATATGTGTTTATGTAATCTTTGAAAAGTAATTGTCATGACGTGCTTTTTTTATGCCATTGAGTCTGCAACTTGTGAGAAAATATGCCACAGTTTAGTAAGGTAGCTCTCCAGCTGTAGGTGGCACTATAGGGGAGAGACTCACAGAGGGGGTTGGACATTAAAAAACCTTTAAAAAAGCACTGTCCATGACATAAAAATGTAAAGACTGATCAACTGCCATTACTACAGCAGCCATCACTTCCCTGTCCCATGAGTTACAAGCTTCATTGTGAATGTTTACTTTTGCTTTTAATTAATGGTAAAATCTAGATATGCAGCTCAGTCAGCAGGCTAACATGGAATAGATTATTATGTAAATAGTCGGGAGAGAAAGCAATATACTGAAAAAAATAAACTATCATTACTAACAACTATCATTTGTGGGCGACTGTAGTTCAGTGGGTAGAGCAGTCATCTCCAGACTGGAGGGTCGGAGGTTTGAATTGCAGACTCAGAAGAATCAGAATCTGCTTTATTGGCCAGGTGTGTCAAACATACGAGGAATTTGACTCTGGTACATTGGCGCTCAATGTGTATGTACATATCCCCATGCAAGGGGCAAGTAAACAGTAAACCAGCATCTCGGTGCCTGCAGTCCCCGTGTCCTCAGGCAAGACACTGAACCCCCAAGTTGCCCCCGATGTTTAGAGCCATCGGTTGAGGTGGTGCCGCAGATGGCTGCCTTGGTTCTGTACCAGAAACAAATTCCTTGTGTGTAACATACTTGGCCAAATAAAGATGATTATTATTATTATCTTTATTACCTTTTTGCCTTGTATTGGCCATTGTATTCTTAGGAACAGGACAAACATTTGCATATTTCCATTATGTAGCTAATTTTCCTTGTTGCAAAGATAGATTAACTACATACTAGGGCTGTGAATTGATTAAAAAAATGTACAAATTAATTGCTCATTTTCCTATGATTAATCATGATCAATTGTGCAAATTTGTATTGTGCTTGAAATTCTAGAATTCCACCCTATACAATAAATATACAATATTCTAAATAAATATACAATATTTTAAGTAACAAACTGTAAAACTACAGTCTAGCAGAACTATATCGGGATAGGGAAAGGGCTCCTCAGGAGCTCGAGTTCCTTAAGACCAGAGAACAGTGAAGAAAATGTTCATGAGACTGAAGCTGTAAAGCCTGTGATCAAAACAGTGAAGAGATGGACAAAGGAGGCCAAGTCAGAGATACAGGCCTGCTTTGACTGCACAGATTGGAGGCCAGGCTCATTCCTGTTCAGCCATATTAGTTGTTATAATGCCATGAAATACTGGAAGACATATCACAACATACTAAGTACCTTTCTACCCTCCCTCACTGTCCTATTACAATTATATTGAAAAACAACAACGATATATTAACCTAATGCTATTGATATAAAGGTTCTTCAGTAAAATCTGTTACATGTATTTCACTAAATGATTCATTTACTTGATTGATTAAATACTTGAAATTGCTGTAGTAAACATGGACATAGGACAGACAGGAACACTTGATGTATTAGACCTGAATGGAGATATTGTTAGATCCATATAACCACTAAAATATTATAAATACGACCCACAGCAAGATTTTCTTTTTTTCTAGTTCTTAAAGTTGCTACTCAAATGTTTTTCTGACATGTAACCTTTCTGATACAAATAATTAGAAACTTCTTTGAGAGTTATTACATCCAAAGGAACCACAATGTATGGACCACTGTGTTATTTGCATTATACAAAAATATGCCAAAAGAGAGTTACAGTATGAAGTGTTACAAACGTGAAATGAAAAGAGGCATTGCATGTGGTCTGAATGGAGAAACAGATGAGTCCTCACTCTGCAGTGGCTGTGGGCCTTTCTGAAGCTCCTCTAGTGTAGAAAGCCATTGCTGTGTTTATGCCAGTGACTGACTGAGAGGACTGCACACAGACACACACACAAGGACAACAGGATGGAGTGCGATCCAGAAAGCAAACAGAGAGAGAATTGGAGGAAGTGGAGACTTTGCTCTCTTTCCTGATGGTGGGAGAGGGCGGCTGCTACTAGATGTTTCTATCCACTTGGTCCGGTCAAAATGGGATTCAGATTTTGGCTTTTCTTGACTTCAGGCAGTTTTGTGCTTGTTTGTTTTTGTAATTCACTGTTTATAAAAATTCATGAATATGTGAACTACAAACAAACAAACCCACGTCCCACCCTGCCCATGTTTAAAAAAAAAGAGCTTGGTTAAACAGGTCCACAAATTTACACTGACAAGTCTTTCACTATGCTTAGTGTCCATCCAGAGCTCAGCAGTTTCAGGAGAATATGTGTTTATCCTGGCAGTCAAACGTTCCTGACATTGAATCTCTAACAATGTGTTATGACTGTGCTGTCAAACTGTGTAGAAGAATCCAGGATTGAGCAATATGCTTTTTGGCTGCTGACAGTCCAGCTAGCCATATTTTTGGTGAGTAAAAGTTTGGAGTAGTCATTAAGCAGGTCCAGTGCTGGGTCCACTGGGAACTTAATCTTTGTCAGGGTAGAGATCACTTGTATGGTCTCCGACCAGAAGAACTGTACCTGAGGACAGACCCAGAGCATGTGCACCTAGGTGCCCAGGGTCCCTGGAGGAAAAGATATACAGTTCAGACAGTCCCATCAAATATCTCTGCTGAGGTGTCACATACACCCTGTGACAGAACTTGAAATGAATAAATTGGTAGTTGGTAGTTTATCTTCCTAATGAGGCCGGACACGGTCCTTTCTCACTTCCTGACCCCAGTGATAGAGACCCTAGAGTATGACAAAAGTTTGCTCTACATAAAAGATGCAGTATGTTTTTGAACTGACTGAGACCATATGACCAGTGGGTTCTCAGAGAGTTTATTGCCCCACTCAACTTCAAAAGTTTTTTTAGGCAGATCTGAGTCTGAAATACATGAAGTATGTGTGCTTATCAGTACCAAACCCTGCTAGTCTTCGTACTGTAGGTGGTTAGTGTGTTCCTCCTACCGAGGTCACCCAGGACATTGATTCCTTTCTTCACCCAGTCAAACTGGATTAAGGGTTTACCGTCTAGGTTAAAATGAAATTTCTACAAATTGGGCAGGACTTGTGTAAATTAATACAATATCCTATATGACTTTCAACTGCCTTGCAGGTTTGCAGCAAATATGTCAGTATCAGACTGTATTTAAGGAAGATTTCTTAAAATAAATATCAGAGGATAAAAAGTCTAACTTCAGGCACTTTAAAAAGTAATTTATTACAACTAGGAAACTTTTTATAACTGAAGAGCTAATGTAATTTATTCATTCATTAATGTAATTCAGCATTCATATAAACTAGAATAACACATGATGCAACCTCTTCATAGCAAACCCCCAGTTTGTAACACACCGGTATGTTTACTGCCGTCAGGAACGTAAAATTTAGTTTCACTGCAGTTTTTCAATTTAGTGGAGTACAGATGTAAATAAACTCAGGACAGTTCATCTGATTTACATAAAGTTCTATTATGTACAGTTGTGCAATAATATTCTTTACACACATTTACACTGATAACCACAGACCAGACCTTCTCACGTTTGTCAGCTATCACCAGAGTTAACAGCATCACATCAAGCTACACGTCTAAAGTAAATAACCATCTTTGATGGGAAATGTTCAAACAGCAGGTCCTCATGTGCAACAGGGTGTATTTAGACAGGACGTCCTCTGCAGTTGCCTACCTGTCCCCACTCTGTGGAGGTAGAGAGGTGATCGGATTGCCATGTAAAAATGGCATGGTGTTGTACTCCTGAACAAGGGTCAGCAGGGGGCGGTGTGGAGTTACACATGTCAGCACAGTGGAGGTGGTTGTCACTGTTATAGTCAAACACACACTTAATGTTGCTGTCTCTCTCTCTCTCTCTCACACACACACACACACACACATACACACACACACACACACACACACTGGCAGTGTTTTGAAACAGGGTTCACTCAGGGCTTGGTTTGGTATTCTGTTTTAGAACTCCACCCTTAACAGCTCTAAATGGACTTAGAGACTCCACCCCACCCCCATCTCTCAGCTGGACCGTGTGTGTGTGTATGTGTGTCTTTTAATGTGTAGATGGTGAAGAACACAAGACAGGGAGGCATCAAAGAGCCACAGCATCAGGAGGAAATGTAGGTCACACTAGATAGGAGGGAGGAAGCAGTGAAGAGAACGGAGATAGAGTGAGACAAGAGGGAGGAAGACGGAGGAGGACAGGCTACTCAGCCTCCCACAATCCCTCATGTGTTCTCTGGCAAATTAACAGCAGGGACAGAGAGATAGAAAGAGTCAGATAGGGATGTAGAAAGCACAGCAGCACCGAATCGATTGCAAGTACTCTGTGTCTGTGTGTGTGTGTCTGTGTGTGTGTTTTCTGATAAACAACAACAATTACATTGGGATGCTCCTTCCCTCCCCCTCTCTCTCTCCACACAGTGGTGACCCAAATACTAAATCCACCAAGCTGCTGGAGAAAAACTAAAAGAAACTGTTGTGTGTGAGTGTTTGTGTACATCTTTGTTTTTCTATACTTTTGAGGATAGAAAACTGGGGACATACTAACTTCATTGGGAACTGGCATCATTTGTGGTTGGTCTTGATGTTGGTCCTCAAGACACAGTTCATCAAATTTTACATAAACGACATGATGTAAAATTATAGCAAGTGTCGGCTTTGGTTAAGGTTAGAGGGAAGTAACATTTCTGGTTAAAGTGTGGTGTGTGGGGACATGGTAAGTGACAAAAACAAGGATATGTGTGTGTGTGTGTGTGTGTGTGTCAATGAGTGTACTGGGCATGTGGGGGGTTTTGGTAAATGTTGCATCAGTCATGAAAGCCATAGTACTGCGGCTCAAGGCTTTATTCTTTCCTGTTGGCATAGCAACCATTGAGTAAAGCCAGGATGATCAAAGAGGGCCTGGTGTGTATGTGGGTTTGCTTAATATGCTGTTGGACATGCAAAATATTATAATATGTACCAATGGGTCACAATTGCTGGAGATAGATAAAGGTGATATCAGTCATGCCCGCAAGCACAGTATGTCCTCAATGACAAAAAAGGCTGCAGCCTTTTAAACTGACCCATATGACTGTATTTTATATGAATGTATGCTTTACCTTTTATATAGAAATTAGTTATGCATTTGTCACTTACAGTACAAAACAAAACAAATTTATTCTGCTCATTCCAGAGTAAAGTACTGAGTGTTGTTTTTGTTTTTAAAGAGGAGTGGGAGTGATATCAGACATGACAGTTGTTTTTTGATCTGCTGCTTACATGATTAAGCTCAAGTTTCGGCAATGGAAACAGACAAAGTTAAGCCACTCATGGTTACAAGGAGCTCAGAGAAGAGCCGTTGTTTACATTTATGAATCTCCAGCTACACATTCATATGGGAACAGTGTATGGTAACGTTACTGTGCCAGGATTCAACAGAGTGGAGCAGCAACCTGAAAATGGGAGCTTGTTGGTACATCTGAAGGATCCCTCTCTATTGAGATGTTAATGACCTTCTCTTAAGTCTTCGCTTCCTGTACATCTGTTTTTGTCAATAGGACAAAAGTGCACTCATAAAACATTGGTGCCTTGGTGAGCATCTACACACCATAACTCAGTAGGTCTTTAGCACACTGTTAAAGGGACAACCTGCATCAAGGTTATGTCTGACTAACAGTCCAGGAAATTCCCTGCTTCAGTTAAAAACATGCAGATTGGGGTTAGGGACCATTATAGGCATGTTTTTATTCAGACATTACATTCATATCAGTATTTAGTGAAATCACACAGCTCCATTTAAGACTATGTCACACAATATTAGCACAGTAATCCTACTTTCCTGCACAGTTTTGTAGACATCTCACAGTTAAGGTCACACAGTATTCCAACAGACATCATAAACTGTGGCATATCTCAGTCTCTCCACAGTCATACCACACTATTGAGAGAAATCCTCAAGTGCAAGTATTTATTAGTCAGGTAAGAAACTGAAAGCTAGTAATGTGGAATTATTTGAAACCCTTTGATACAGTGAGCCCCATTTGACAAAGAAAAACCAAGAGATTAGATAAAGAATACAAGCAGGTTCATTGCTTCATTCACCTGAGAGAACAACTGAGCTGTTTTTGTGCTTAGGAGAGCGAGGTCTGTATTCTAAGTGTATAAAATATATGTGTATGGGGTGAGCCTGGTGAGTTATGAAAAAAACATGCCATCATTTCTCAGAAACCACAGAGCTGGTTGCCATGGGAATGCTGCAGGGAGCTCCTCATCCTCCCACCAATGGGCTTCAGCGATTTGTTACAGCGGGAAACCTGGCTTGTTGCCTAGGAGACCAAAGGCTCTGGTTCAAATGAACAGTTGTTTGTGCTTGGCTCTTACTAAGGATGAAACACTCATTGGTGAAAAAAAGAAGATTTACACTGGGGTTACTGGTGTATGGAACAATATTGCCCTGTTAATTGAAAATCAGATATCAGCTCATGTATATTGCAGCTCTAATGATTCTGGTTTTGTCCCTACTACTGTAACCTGTATAAAGACTTGTCATCTGTGCCAGCAGCTTATTACAACCAACAATGACATAGGATAGGTGACCTCCGCAATTATAAGATGAGCAAAGGAGGATGTTAGGTCATGTACTAGGATTCTAATTTTAATTTCATGATAAAAAATCTCATTACCTTCATGGGACTGTGACGGTATCTACCCAGACATTACATATAGTTAATTTGCTCATATACTGTAACTGCACCATTCTAGGTTAAAACGGACACAGCAGATGCTCCAGTGTCACCTTTTAGAGCTGCTGTGTGGCAGCATTTCAATTTTCCCGTTTCAAGAAATGACATGGGGGAAAAGGAAACTGACAAAACATACAAGAATTTGCTAATACTGCCAAACGAAGGCAATGCTCACTATGTTGATAAAAGGGGAAAAAATACAACAAAGCATTTCAGATGAGTATTTCTCTGTGAAAATTCCCATTTAGCTCCTTCTGAATATACAGTAGAATGAACAGTGAGAGAAAGTATTTAAAACCTGCTGAATTATGGTGGTATGATCTCCCTGTAAAGCGCTTTGGAAAAAAGCGCTATATAAATACAGTCCATTTTACCATTTAGCTCCTTCTGAATATACAGTAGAATGAAGAGTGAGAGAAAGTATTTAAAACCTGCTGAATTATTGATGAATGAGCCATGTGGATCACCTGAGTGCATGGCAGCAGAAAATATCACAAAATATGATAACCTACTGAAAACATACAGACATGTGGGCCCAAATAGACATTTCACGGTTGTCAAACTTTGCTACTTCAGTGCCCATATACAAAGGAGATGTTTGATACTGTCCAGCTATTGAGGAGTTCAGTGTCTTGTAAGGACTGATAGATCTAAATTTGTCTCTGAAGGTGGCATTAATTACAGTAGTTCTGTATATACACTGTATAAACATAGTATACATATACTGTCTGTGTATAATGCAAGAAAAAACACTGCGCTTGACAACATTCTTGGTCTTACTGAGGAGATACATCTATTACAGGATTTTTGAATCAAAATTAGTGTCCTGCCCTGTTAACAAAAAGTAGGTTTAAAAAAGACAACTACATCAAATCAATGGACTGACTGTATTCAAGTATCTGAATTCATCCATTATCTATGCCACTTATCCCGAAGAAGGTCGTGGAGGGGGGGCAGGTGACCAGTCTATCACAGGGCAGCAGTATCTTAAAATGAAAGGAAAACACTCACAAACACTCTGAGTATGTTACACAGGGATCAACCACTTAATGATACACAAAGTTAAAAAAATACTTTTGTATTACTAGTTTTTGTCCATTATATGTTGTAAAGCACAGCAGAGTGTTTGCACCACTTCGACAAATGAAAAACACTTATCCACACTGTAGAAACCATTTGAGTCTCCACAACATAAATCTGCTTTAACACTTGTTAGGCTTCTCTTCAAAAATGAAATTCCTGATCTTGAAATTACCCTGAGTTATTCTTCAATAAAAAACCAAAAGTGGAACTGGCCCTGAACGGTTTATGCCTCTGTGTCATACACTGCATGTGTCAAGACAGATTTTTTTTTGCAGTGCTAGTGGAGTGCTTCTGTTTTTATCGAGAGCAGAGGTCACCCTGCTCCCACCAGTGCTTTCTCTGCACTGATACACTGACAGGGACTAAAGGGACAAGGAAAGGAAAGGTCCTGTTTAAGCCTGATCCCTGACCAGTTTGTGAGGACAAAGCCACCTTTTAATCCAGGTTTTTGTGATCACACGAAGATGCTGAAGTTGCTGCTGGTTCCCCTTCTTAAACAATGTGAAAGGTAAAAATCTGTTCCTGCACAGTTTCTCCAACAAACCTTGGCACAAAGATAGTTTTTGGCTCGGTTGAGGTAGAATCAGTCACTGTAATATTAAACAATGTCATTTCAAGTCTCAATTAGTCTTTCTACACATCAGTGCAAGTATTTAATGCACCTTTACTTGATATTATTTATAGGCTTTATTGCAGAGTGCTAATGTTTAATGAGCCATCACTACCCAGTGATGTGCCTGGGTTTTCAGAACATCATCTAGTTTGCAGTTGTGTCTATTCATACTAACAACACTGCACTGCGAAATTTGTGTGTGCCGTTGAAACAGGAAGAGCTGCAAGCTTTGTGACATTACTTCATGTCATGAGGCGGTCATAGGGAAAGGGCTAATGGAGTACAGTAGCTCTGCGTTCAGCCTGGCCAAAGTGCATGACATAGCTAATATAATAACTTGTACTATGTCCTCTCCATTCCAGTCAGAGCTTTAAATCCAGGTATAAAAATCATTTGCCTACATAGCTTCCTACATATTTAGCTAAAGCCATGAAAAACAGCATGGATGCATGACATTTATGTATTTATGAATATCTTTAGGAAGTATGGTCTTCATCCTGCCAGTAGAGTCCAGAGACTTAGAATTAGAGTGGGGATGCCCAAACCGAACCCAAACCGTGTTGTCGGTACGCAAGGGTTCGGTTCAGGGCAGGATAAAAAAGAAATTTAGAAATTATGTTCAGGTCCACGCCAAACTTTAGGCTAGACAGCTGGAGTACTCAAATGTCTGATTCATTTAATTGAAAAGGGGAAAACCACTGTATAAACTCTACTGCGTCAAGTCCGGTTTGGGTTCGGGCAGAACTATGTGGCCCAATCCATGCTCTATGTAAACCCAAAGCCAAGGTGAACTGTAGCTGTTCTGGTGGCACGTGGTGGCCCAGCACCTTGCTGAAACACTTTATATTGGTTTCTCCTTTCATTTATCACAAGTCTGTAAAGATTCAACCCTTAGACACCGTATCTGGGACTGGGGCTGTTACACCATGACTTGACAGCTGGATGGAAACAGCTAATGATGATTTAGTGGTTTAACCAGATAAGATAGCCACCAGTTACTTCTTCTCTCACAGTCAACCTCCTCCTGACTCTCTGCCTGCCTCCTGCAAAAAAAATCACTAATGAAGGAAGTTATCTGTCTCTCACTGCAGCAGGAGCTTTAAATAGAGCTGGAACATCAATTCACTGATAATAATCCCACAGGTATGTGTGTATGTGTGTTACACAACCTCACCAGCTGGCCTTGTGTGATCTTAGCACTATTACATGGAATTTCTGAGCATGTGAAACAGGGCTCAGTGTTTTGTTGAGGCTAAGCTGTCCTCTGCTAATATTAAGTACAGATATTATCCAGATTAAAATGAGGACAGAAACCAAAGGAAGCTCGGCTGCAGTTTTATGAAGGAGGCTCCTGATAAATCCAGCTCAGAGTCACATCATCAGGGCTCAGATTAAATCCCCAACAAATGAGCGTTTCATCACAGAGCCTCACTCTGTTCTATATTTGTGCCACTGATTAACAGATTTACGTTTTAAAAACTGTTTGTTTTTTCAGTGTGATAAGATGCTTTTTTACAGATGGAGAACCAACAAATCTGCCAGTTTGATAATAAGAATGTTTTATTATTTATGTTTTTATTATTATTTAAAAGAAAACTGTACTTTCGAGTACCATGAGAAGATCAATACCACTCTCATGTCTCCAGCGAGATAACTTTGCACTACAACTGGCTTTTTTTATTTATTTATTTTTATTACTTTTGTTAAATTAAGGGTCTATTTTCCTGCAAGAGGGCGCAGTGGTAAACTTGCATCTAAACTCCAGGCGCAAGGTGAATATGGACATGTTCATCAGTGTTTTGCAATTTTACTGACCATAGATGCAGCACACTTTACTGGGCGCATTGTGAAGGAGAGGCAGAGTATGTTATTAGAGGGAGGAATACATGGTGAGCAGGAGGAGTCGGGGCTGGATTTAGATATGTCCAATCAAACCAGCTCTGACTGATGTCACTGATGTCAGGACATGAAAATACAATATATGAGAGCAGAGATTCTTTCCCTGCATCTTCTTCTCCTGCCAGTTATGTTCTCCATTCTTAGACTGACAGTGACAAAACTATTTATGTAGAAATACTGCACATAAATATTCACTCAGCAGTCTGCTAATGTCACTGACATGCATGGAGGAAAGAAAAGGCCTTATTTTGAGGATCCGTGGCATCTGATCAAGGTGTATTGTCCAAGTGGTGTTTGGATGTGTCCATGCTCATTTGCATAATTTGATGATGGGGAAAAATAGTTCAAGTGCCTGTGCAACTACCAAAAAGGCTGTACTTGCTTTCCTCATTAAAGCAGAGATATGTTTTGGGCATAACATGCAATTATCCAATCAATGTGTAACCTCATATCCCCTTTAAGAGATACAGGAGTTTGAACATTTGGCGGATTGCTAGCACACTGGTGGACTTGCCATGTCGGACATCAGTAAGATTTTCCACAGAGGAAGCAGATCTGCTTGTCTGCAAGATGAAGGTACACAAACAGATCATTTATGGGGATGCAACCCTCCAAGGCTCCTTGAGGTGAAGCAGGTGTGGGAAGACATAGCAGCGACTGTGTCTTCGTCTTCTGGCATCACCAGAACATCAGCACAGTGCCATGAATGGTACAATGATGTCAGGATATGGGGCAAGCAAAAACTTGCTGCTAAACAATGGTAGGTAGTAGAAATGGGAGGAGGACCACCCACGGGCATGGCGGATTTGACACCAGCAGAGGACCTCGCCGCCTTGGCCCTCAGTACTACAAGCATTGAGCGGTTTGGTGGAGTTGAAACTGGAGTCAAAGGTGATTAAAGTATTTTAAAAAATTCCATTTTTGAGCACAAAATCAAATTCCAAAACAGTTTATTTCACTTTAACACATGCATCAAAGCTGCGTTAATATTAAGAATTAACAAACTTAAAATGCATCACAGTTCCAGTGCCTGAAGATCCACTGCTTGGACCCAGAGGGCAGGGGCCGGGAACTGTGGAGAGCGAGGAGGTGGTGGCTCCATGCGAAAGAGTGGGACAAGAGGAAAACCTACCCGTGCGGCAACACAGGACTCTCTCCAATCCTGAAGACCACCCAGCAGTCAGGTTTTGATATGCTGGAGTGGGAATTCGGTAGACTTGGGCGCATCCAGAGGCTCCTGCAGCTGATCTAACACGTTGCCGACAGCTTGGAAAGGCCCTCTGATGCAGTGGAGCAACTTGCTCCTGCACAGCCTCCTGTCACCATTCCATCTCCTCCGACCACCAGATCTACATCCAGCTTCCTGCTCCCTGCCACTGCTGGAGCCTCCCTCGGCCACTCCTGTCACGGTGCTCCCCACCTGCGAACCCGAGGGGGCAAAGGAAGTATTTTTTTAGTTCTTCACCGCTGTTGTTTCTTTTTGTTTTTATTTCCTCACCAAGTTTTTTTAAACACAATTTTTGTTATAGCATGACTGGTAAAATCAGCATTATGAATTGCTGAGTGTGTAAAACTGCTTTCTTATCTTATGTCAAAATACTGTTGCATATTCAAACATCTGTTTTGAAAACATCATATATTATAGGTTTATGATGTGTCAGTTTTAAATGCTGCTCTGCCAGGTGATATCTCCTCATGCAGCATGTGTGTTTGGGTTTATTGGCAGAATGTGCAGTTGAGCATCACGCCTTCTTAAGTCCTGTAATGTGTCCCCATTTAGGTTCAAGATGCATCAATGACAATGACACGTGTCTATGTTATGCAATACACAACATGCCACAGAGAATGCTCCAACTTTCTGAGGGCTGTCCTGTAATGTGCCCCCAGACCGGTCCAAACATCTGAAGCCATTTAAGCAATCCAAATGTCCTTTCAATTACCACGCATCCCCTGGGGTGCACCAGGAAACCCAAACTCTGCCAAAAACTCTTGTTCGACCTGCTCTTGGCTAGCAGGTGTCGGGGGGGGGGTTAATATATTTGTTTGCATGACACACTAGGCTTGTTGTAAATGCATGTATGGCTGAACTTACAGCAAAGTGTGAAATGCCTCCAATAAGACTCGAGGGATGCTGGAATGACCCACTCACATAAAAATGCAGTGCAGTCATGATTTTGACAGCAAAGGGGAGGGCATAGGGACAGTTAGAAGCAATCTGTCCATCCCTCTGTAAGAGGAGCAGATTTCTGTGACAGCCTGGCAGGTTAAGCACAATTTTCTCCGGCACTCCTCCTCGCTAAGGGACGGGTAGTTGGTCCTGGGCTGGTAGATCCTCAGCCTGCATTTCTCCATTGTTTGTTGTAGTGATGTTTTGTCAACTGACATGATCTTGGATTAAAGTTGTGGAATATCATGTACGAAGTCCTAGTAATCAGATAAGGATTATCAGCCTGGTTTGTGTTACAAGGGCTCTCGCAGTCTGACATGTTTGTTTACATACCAGCATGTAAGAGCACCACTGGTTAACTAATTAGCTAATTGATTTTCTCATTATGGTCACAAGCCAATTCTCAAAATATGATCACTAATCAAAATTATATTTGTTATAAATACGTATATATTGACATGCACAGCACCAATGAACACCGTGCCATCTTTTTTTTAGTTGTCCTGTGCACCACGTCACAGGGTATAACAAGCAAAGTGCATAAGTATTGTGCATGTACCTAGGCAGTTGTGCTTCACATCATGGTCAAAGCACTCATTAACTAGCAATGATGATTTGAGTTTTGACCACACACCTGGTTTTCGCTGGTCAGTGGCGCAGTCACCCTCATATTAGCAACACACCCAAAATTTACCTGGACACACCCATTTTCATCTGGACACACCTGCCGGCATGAAGTCAACAGACTGCTGCTTGGTAAAAAGGCAACGTGATGCACATGTCATGAAAACAGTAGGTGCAGCTTGGAAGCTAGAAAACAGATGTGCCACTCATACCACATGCCATACGTTTGTGATCCTGTGGCCCGCAGCAATTATACAACATAATTTACTCACAGCTGCAATCCAGGGTGCGAAATCAACAAAGGTCTCACATGTAGCTTTATAAATGTTTCAATTAAAATAATACTTTAAAACTGTATTGTAATCACTGTGTTTCTGGTGACAAATGTGAATCAAAATGCAGAGAACCATGACTGTATCTGTAGTAACTAGGCAGTTATTACCACAGGTCCCCTCAAAAACAGCATACACAAACAGTACAGTATACATATACACACCTATCTTCTAAAATTCCCACAATGCACTTTATAAAACAATTCCAGATCTGGATCAACTTGAGTCTCTGGTCAGCTCTGTGTTAGAACTAGTTAGTTACTAGTAACTCAGAACACTTACAGTAATGCCTGGTTCAGACCACATGATTTGTTTGCCTGATACGATGGTCATTATGTCACAATTATAGAGTCATAAATTCTTGGATGGGGGATATGACAGACTACATGCTGGTACCCGACAGATCACAGCCTGACATCGTTCACGACTTTGCAGTGCCAGGGAGCGGGAGAAGAGTGTGTGTGATGTCAGCTGGTGGTGGCCTATGTGTTGTTTGTCGTTCACAGAGAACTTGCCGTAGCAGTTAAAAATACATGTTTTAATCTGTTAGTAAATCCAAATAGTAGCTGGCTAGCCCTGATCAGTCAATCGATCACAAACCTTATTGCCAAGTGTGTTTAAATACAAGGAATTGGAGTCCAGTTCAATGACCAAATAAGTACCAAATGAGTACCAAATAAAATAGAAG
>NW_018128130.1:82955-83274 GCF_001952655.1 Monopterus albus
TATATATATATAAGTAAAAAATTATCTATTTTATGTACAATGACTCCATCTATAAGTTATTGCCCTGTGGTGTTTGCTCTGTCTTGTTATTCATATAAACAAGAGTTAATCAAGGTGACAGCCCAGGGAAAGAAACTGTCCCTGTGCCTGGTTGTCTTGGTGCACAGTAACCTGTAACACCGTCCAGAGGGGAGGAGTTCAAACAGTTTGTGTCCAGGGTGTGAGGGGTCTGCAGAAATCTTCCTTCTGACCCGTGAGGTGTACAGGTCCTCCATGGAGGACAGGCTGGCACCAATGGGTCTTTCTGCAGTCCTGACTG
>NW_018128130.1:88296-127492 GCF_001952655.1 Monopterus albus
ATTAAAGTACTGATGGGAATACACAAAAAGGAAACCAAGTTTGTCCTCAAATGTCTTTAAAAACAACTTTATTTGGAGTTAGAGGTCTTCAGTCTTACACAGGGGAGTTGGTGGTCAGAGTGGCAACTGTGCTGTGAAACGGTAGAAGGCATGTTCATTCCCAGGGAGTCAAACAGTGATGTTTTGTTGAGTACCCTTTGGGTCCCATACTAAAACGTTGCCTTTGGTGTCCATATAAGACGCTTGGGGTTTTCACGACAGAACAGTGTTAACCCACTTTCGACAGCAGACAAAAATGACATGGTCATGTTTTGCACAAAAACTACTTGGTTAGGTTTAGGAAAATATTGCTTGGGTTAAAACACTCACTGATTAAAGAACAATTCATTAAACACCGGATGCAAATTCAGTTCAATGCTTTGTTTGAGCCACCTCCTAGTTCGAACTCTGTTCCTTCATATACTACAAGCGCTTGCTCTGACATAATACTGATGTAACATGACGTGCAAATCAGTTTACCCCCATGTTGTGGAGACCATCAGTAATTATTCCTGGTAAATGTGAGACGTTTGTGTCGCATGTCTACATCTTCACAACCTGAAACAAGGAAGTGAGCCAGGCGATATGTGACTCAGTGTTTTGTGCAGAAGGACTGCGATGATGGGTGAAATTTGAGGGAAACTGTGATGATTTGGTCAAATTTGCTGATAAGTTGTAGTGATTCAACAAAACTTGCCACACAGAAATCTGTTATGGTGGCCCCCCCTCACCAGGAGGGTGAGGGAGGACTGAGGTTGGACTCAAGTTTGCAGACCCAGGTGCTAGGGGGAAAAACATGTTGGTTGCTTGTTACAAAAGAACACAAAGTATCAAAAGAACATAAAGTCCAAGTATATAAAAGTTCGGGTAGAGTAGAGATGGTGGAGGGAAACAAACAGGTGAATCCAGGGACTGACGGCAAAAACCAAAAGGGCAGGAAGATGAGGACGGACAGGTGACAGAACAAAAAGACCAGTGTACACAATGCAATCCACAGCACAGAAACTGTCAGTGTAGCATTCTATCCACACGTACATAACGCGGTACTTGGTTAATGTTCCAGCGATGCTGGAGCGTCTGTCAGCGGTATAAATAAGGAGGAAAAGGTAATCAGCGGGATGCACCCCAGCTGTGTGCATCGACAAACCAGTCGCTAATTACTGGAATGCAACACAGCTGAGGTGCAGAGCCCACAGGATAGAGAGAGCAGAGGAGAGAAAGAGGAGGAGAGGCAGCGGCCGCCGAGCGGCCTGACAAAATCAAGAGATTGGTTGACTTTGTGTTAATTATTGTGACTGGAGTGACTGCTAAATTTGGCTCAGCAACAAGAAAATAAAATATGACACCAACTGACATTTCAGTTTAACCACTTTCAGTGTTTCCATGTCAATGGATAATCTATAGTAGCAGTGTAGAGCTGCCTACAGGGATGAAACCTAAAACTACTGACTTAAACTGCACCTGGCTCTAATTTGGCTCTAATGCTTCTTCCATCCATTTTCTCCAAGTTTGTGCAGGCGGGGTACACTCTGGACAGGTCGCCAGTCCATCGCAGGGCTAACACGCAGACTAACAACCACTCACACACACAATCACTCCTACGGGCAATTTAGAGACACCAATCAACCTATGCTGCATGTCTGTGGACAGTGGGAGGAAGCCAGAGCACCCGGAGAGAACCCACACAAGCACAAGGAGAATATGCAAACTCTGCACAGAAAGGCCCCGGGTCGGCCGGGGCTCGAACCCGGAACTGTCTCGCTGTGAGGCCCCTAATGCTTCATCAGATGCTTCAAATCCTTTCAGTGTTTCAGAAATTTTAATGTGACTGCAACTCCTAGACAACATCTTAGTATTCCACATTTTGTCACATTACAACCACAAACTTAAATGCATTTTATTGGGATTTTATGTGATAGACCATGCTTTAAACTTCTCCACAACTTTATCCCTGATCTGTCTGGTGTGTTTCTTAGTCCTCACGATGCTGTTTGTTCACTAATATTCTCTAACAAACCTCTGAGGCCTTCACAGAACAGCTGTATTTATACTGAGTTTGAATTACACACAGGTGGATTCTATTTACTAATTAGGTGACTTCTGAAGGCAATTGGTTGCACTGGATTTTATTTAGGGATATGAGAGTAAAGAGGGCTGAATACATATGCACGCCACACTTTTCAGATTTTTATTTGTAAAAAATCTTGAACACCATGTATCATCTTCCTTCCACTTCACAATTCTGCGATACTTTGTGTTTGGTCTATCACATAAAATCCCAATAAAATACATTTAAGTTTGTGGTTGTAATGTGACAAAATGTGGAAAAATTCAAGGAGAATAAATACTTCTGCAAGGCACTGTATAAGCAAAAAATTTACATTTTCTTCAAAAATGGTTTTCTCCACCCTGTTATTCAGTGAAAGTTTGTCACTGTTTTCTCTGCCAAGGGCGCGGGTAATATTTTTGCCGGCATTTGTTGGTTTGTTAGTTTGTCAGAAGTAATGAATGGGTTTTGATGAAACTTTTTGAAGAGGTAGGGTATGGCCCATGGAACAGTTGAATAGATTCTGGTGCTGACCGGGATCACCATCTTGATCCAAGAATTTTTGAAGGGATTATTCACCATGAGTGCTCTAAAGTCTGCTTGACTGCATGTCAGCACCCTCATGGCCAAAGTGTATGGCTGTGCTGCTGAGCACTTTGAGCACATGCGGAGACAAATCCCTGGGTTAGTGACGGCTGCCCATCCATTGACAGTGGAAACCGAGTGCTGTCACTCAGTACACCCCACTGCGTGAGACGGGGACTGAATGAACCCAGAGCTGGGGAAAGATCTACCTATGCAGCAACAGCTGGTCAAGAGCCTGATGGCAGAGATGTGGAGCCAGGCTGGGATTATGCCACTTTATTAAGTTTTGATATTTTTTCAGGCAACAAAGTGACCACTTAGATTGAGAATATGTGGTCGGACTATTCAAGTAATGCCAGGTTAGAAATTGGCTCGGATGTTTTTAGAATAGTGAGTGCACGCTATCTGACCAAGCAAGGACACTGGTGTTCCTGCTGCACATAAAAGAGGTTTTTCTATTATAGGAACGTACCAAAATGGGTCATGCCGAGTAAAGCTCATCCTGGGTTCTGCATTTGTTTCCATGGTGCGCCCGCTTTGGAGATGTGTTCTGGGAGCTAAATTTCAAGACCTCTCAGGAGGTAGTACTAAAATCAAGTACCAGGAATGTGACGGGGTGTGTGCATGCAGTCGTCAGTGACCGGATAAATGTCTGGGTCTTCACACTTCAAGCATTAGTATTACAAGCACTGTGTGTGTGAACACGTAGCTGATTGTGTGTGTTAAAGAGTAGTAGCCCCTCCCTCCTCTACACACAGGCCAACAAAGGGAAAATACAGTGGGAAAACAAAGTAGAATGGTCCACATCAACCCCGCAGGCTACACTTGGTGATGGCTAAGGGAAGTAGGGGGTATACTGCTTGTTAGGTTCTAACAGTGGAAACGCTGCATATGAGTAGTGTGTCATCTCATTCTCAGGAGTTGAACTTAGTACTACAATCACCTACTGCGATTGTAAAGAAGCTGTTCATCAGGAAATGGAATAAAGTATATATGTAGGACAGTGTGTTTGTCATAGTTGTCCAGCTCAACACAACAAACCCCAGAACTACAGTGCTGCCACAACCCAGAGGCAGCCAGCTACTTTGTCTCTGATTGTGTGTGTGAATGCCCAATAATAAGTGTAGCAGGAGGTATCAGGAGTTGGAAAATGGACTCTAAAGTGAACTTACATGCAACCAAATGGTGTGTCATGTGCATTTATGAAGGACTGTAAATACACATTGTTATGTCAGTTTGCATGGAACATTTATTTATTCTTTCATGGCATTTAGTAATTGCTCATGTCTATTGTTTTTCTTGAATAACTGTTGAATTAAAAATGATATCAGCGTCATTCCAGCAGTAGGTTTTCATGGTCAAACTATCATGGGAATATATATATATTGCTTTTAGGTGTAATGGCAGAGGTATGCACTCTGTGACGGCTGTCTGAACAATGCTATACAAAAATGTTAACTAATTTTTATTGCATAATACTTAAGATTTTTGGCAGATGTTATACATTTTGATGGATGACACCAAGTCAGAAGCAGAACTGCTAACTAAAATAAGAGGTGTTCAGTGCCTTAAAGATGATTCAAAGAAACAATAAATAGATAAGACACTAAAGCAAATGGATAAAAAAGTGAAAAAAATGTATATACGCTATTTTTGTCAAATTTAATTATTAATATGATGCTAGTACCATATTTGTCATTTTTGGAGCACTGTCACTTTTGCTGATTTGTTTTTGACATGCTGTGCAAGCCGGGTCAACGGAGCAGTGAACTTGTCTGATCCACTATTGTTATTCTGAGGTTGTTTCAGTCTCTGTGACCTAAATGCGCTGCAGGTTGTTGGAAAGGAGACTACAGTGCCAATACCCAACAGATGTGATTTCAAATTTCTAAGATATCAAAGAAAAAAGTATCGTGCACATGAACAGCATGAGCGTGTACTTGTATGCGTCTGATTGTTTCTACTGCGTGTGAGCACATGTACACACCTCCAGCGTTTGTGCAATCTGTGCAGCTCTGCTGTTAATCCCAGGATCAGTAACTTGAGCCGCTCTTTCATGACTGCTTCACAGTGGCCTCGATCTGTCACACGTAATCATATCAGCGCCTGCTTACACGCATACAGACATGCATGCAATATATATCTGTGTAAAGCTGTAGGAGATCACACTGGAGTCACGGATCACACACAGCAACACACAGTTAGTACCCATGTGCCACCACCTCTGTACGTTTGGCCTCATTTATGTTGGTGAGCTTTTTCCAAACACAACAAATTAAATTTTATTCTCTATTTCTCTGACTTGTTCTTTATGGTTTCTGCAGTCTTTGTCAGCAACAGCTTTATACCACTCCCATGTTCCCAGCTCAGTCAAATCTTTAACTGTTCTTCAAAGGCACCTTGACACACATACTCATTCACTTTCCATGCACACATTTTCTCTCTGGCAGGATGGAAATTTAGGCTGCCACTGTTGTAGCTTGCAAGTTCTCTAACATTTATGTAAAGGTCTTTTTATGTTAGTCACCTGGGTGGAGAGAAGCTGCCTGACAGGTGCTGCTCTTCCACTATTTTGTTGATGAATGTAGAAAACAAAATAGAACAAGGATCACAGATAAAGGAAGATTCCTCACTTATCATTTTATTTTCCTGATACAGGTCTAAGGACTAGATCACAATGGCACACAGTTCAGCTGTTGAACCTGGTAAAGAAAGAAATGTTAAATGCACCATGTAGGCTGTTAACAAACCAACAAGTTATTCATCACTTTGAACCAATTAGAGTTTAGGGACATGTTTGGTGAAATATGCTTGTTTGCATGTTTTTCTATACTTTATCTTTCAACAGTCAAGCCAGATGTTTCCCTCTTCTTCCAGCCATTATGCTAAGCTAGGCTAATCACCTCCAGCTCTGCACTCAACACACATATACAAGTGCAATATCATGTTTCTAACTCTTGAAAAAAGCTAATAAGCATATTTCCCAAAATGTCAAAATATTCTTTATTTCAATTTATGTTTCCATCTAACAATACATGCTCTCTACTTTTTCACTGAATAGCATCTTTCTATTACCTTCTGTCTCACTGAGTCACACCATAAAAACAGATGAGCAAGACATTTATTCCTTTTGGAGAAATGGGGAGAAGTCGTTTGAATTGGACTCTGTTGCACCACAGGCTTTTCTCAAACCATTTCTACCATATATTATGCAATAAATGGTCCTCTATTAATTGGCAACATTGATAGAAGTCAAACATAATATTTTCATATGGTATGTGATGTTTTTTATTCACATTTATACAATATATATTTTTTCCATCAGGAGACAGTGACATCACTTGCTCAGAATATATGCATGTGTTGATATTTTCACCTTCACAATGAAGATCAGAATCACATTATAACCTAAAAGAAGAGTGAATTTGAATTGCAGCTATCACTGTATAGCATGCTGACACAGTATGTCAGGGTAAATGTTCTATGAAGACCATATATGCACAGAATATGACTTGGAGCTGAGAGGTGAAGGCTCCTACAGAGGCATGTGGGCAGCAGTTAAACAATGCCTGGCAAAGTTTAGCTGAAAACAAATCTGACAAAAAGGCGGATGTTTTGTGTTTGTACTGTAACAAAGTCAGGTTTTATAAAGAATTGAGGCACCATGCTGACGACTCCTTTGGAAAAGGTTGTAATACTTTTTTTTTCAAATTTTAATACTTTTGTGTGCTCACAAAGGTAACGATCCCATCAAAAGAGGAGTTCCACAGTGCAGATGATAAGGTTTTAAACAAACCTTTGCCTGGTTTAAACTGTTTGGTTTGGCGAGACAAGGTTACCATAAACATAAACAACATTTTCTTTAAATGGTTCAGTGGTGTACAGTTTTTTGAAAACCCCACATCACGAGCTTCCAATATGGGAAAATACATACTAATACAGAGAAAGATTTGAGTCATGGTTTTAGGTTAATGATGGAATAACTTTTTTGAGATGTAGCCAAATGCAACAGTGTGGCCTATTAATGTAATGGCTCATTGGGTTGCAGCAAAGACTTTTTTACAATGATGTTGCTTACTGTTCATGTTGTGTATACAGTGATTGTATCCATAGGTGTCAATGTAATACAATTAATACAATAATACTAACAAGCATAAGGCTAAAAGCCCTGGGGTAATTATTAGTGAGGCTGAGCATTTCAGCATGAGCTGTTCAGCTGGGCTGCAAGGTGCGAATGTAATGTGAGGCTTTGTTTTCACTCCGTTCATCTGACCTTAGCACTTATGATCTGCTTGGAGACGTTGAGAAAAGAAATCAACAGAGGGATGAAACAGAGGAAAGGAGAAGGGAGCTGGGCCATTTTCCCTCCTATCACAGTATCCCACCCTGTTTAATTAAGTGTCTTGTTCTGTGTAACTAAGTGCCTCGTATGGTGTAATTAGTGCCTCTACAAGTTGTAACTACTCTGCTGTATGTGTCCTCTCCTGTGTGATTCAGCATTCTGTCCTGTGCAGTCTAATATCAAATGTGTACTGGTTTTAATTGAGGGTACAGTACATGGCTAATGTTTCCTTTGCTGCCTAACTTAGTATCTCTCCAACAAACTCCATTCTTGTAAACGTGTTAACACAGGACAGTCAGACTGGAAGGCTATTCCACAGACTGATGTCAAACTGTGTATGCCTACACATTTCATTGTATAATGCTGATAAATAATGCTGATTTGAAGCAGTTACAGTGGGCTACCCATCATTTGACAGCATTGCTTCTGACTCATTACCAGACAAGAATCTCACACCAATGGATGATTGTGCAAAATTGTGTGAAACCTTTTTCATATCCAGTGCCAACATTTTAGTTGCTTAATACAAATTGCAGGTCTGTTACTAACAGGCACTAAAGGTTGTGTAACAAACGGAAGAAAGTGAGGCTACTTTGTCACACAGCAGTGAGTTTGAAACACTAGTTAAGGTTGTAATGCTTTCGTTTATGTGGCTGGCAGTTACGTAGTCTGGTAACATAAACGCTGAGTAAGTGGGAGAAGGTGAGAGTGCGTCAGTGCTGGACTTGGCACTACATATGAATGTAAAGCGGATTCACATCAAGCTTCCAAACATAGTAGTAAGTCTTAGGCTGTGCAATTTTGGCCAGCTTTAGTCACAGTCACTATAAGAAAGGCCAGTTGCTGTGTAACCTGCTCATTGCCTGGAAACTAAAGGCTGAGATATACAGAGGTAAATCTCCCATCACAGAAAAGGGCATGATGCAATGTAATAATGAGTCACATGGGACAAATGGTGCACACTTTGGAGATAATCTTTCCTTGATGGTTTTCATAGTGTTGCACTTGTTTGTACCTTGTACAATACATACAGGGTTTCTGCAGGTTTCATCAACTTGAATTTAAGACAATTTTATACCACTTTGAATACAATTTAATATGTACTCACATCCATACTTAGGGATAAGAATCAATACCAATTCTATTACTGATTCTGTTAATGGGTCCAGTTTTTGTGCCTCTGCACAGGCGACAGCCACAGCCGGAGGCATTATGTTTTGTCCGTTGGTCCGTCCCATTCTTGTAACTGGTTGGCAGAGCCATAGAAGTGGTAATCCACTGTAACAGCATCTAGACCGCGTCAAACTGCACCACATTCCACTTAAATTAATTAGTGTTTTATTCTTACAGGTCATCCTGCTCATTCACTTCCTTCCAAAGGTGTGTTTAACTGCTGTTCTTTGCTGTTTATCTCAGTTCTGTTTGTCTTCTGTTTATCTTATATCATCGGTGGATATCAGCATGTTTCAGGCCTGTCATTTCATTCACACTGTAATCCATGATTCATGGCTTTGTCCCACAAACCTGCTGGCTCAGAAAAACATTTGAGACAAAAGAAATAGAGACATACAGTAAAGGAAAGGTGGTCAGGTATCTGAACCTGCTGCTGGAAAGGGTAGAAAGTTAATATTCTTCTACTGACTATCTGTACTTTAGCATAATGAATTTACGACTGTTGCCACGTCCCCAGATTTTTAAAATTACTTCAGTGTGAATGATGTTACCATTAGCGATGAAATGATGATCAAAACTCTGCCAAAAGGAGCCAAACTTTTAATCTCAAAGTCATTGTTTGGCACCACTCCCAGTGTGTGTGGATGGAGTACTGAAACCAACACTGCAAAAATGTGTCAGTGTTCTGAAGAACTGAAATGCTTCAAATGAACTAGATCATACATACATTATATATAATGTGTTTTCCAACCACATCTAAATGCTAACATGTTAACACCTATAATGAATGGTCACAGTCGATGCTGGACTACCCTGGTGCTCCAACCAGTCCAAGTCCCCAGTTCACATCCTGCTTTTCTTGCATGTGATTGCCTGCCCAGCTTCCCCTCCTGCCTTATTTCTGTCATCTTACCAAGCTCATCCATAAAAAAAAGGCAATGCCAAAAATATGTGTCATCATAGCCTCCTCCTGGCTGCATCACTGCCTCCAACAACTCTGTGCCTTGGGTGTAGTCTGAAGTGCAATGAGAAGTGAGAAGTTTAAACTTCTCTGCACACCCGACCAGTCGCTGCCTAGAGTGGGTGACACTGTCAGACTGTGTTTCAGAAAATACACATTTTGCTAGATGTAGCTCCATAATTCTGTTGACAGAAAAAAGAGTTCAGATGGTTTAAGACACGGTGAAACATTCTGCTAGAAACATAGCGGGTCCTTAATATTAAGTTACTACACTGCATATGAGGATCTATGTAGGACAGCGGTTCTCAAACATTTTCTGTCATTCCCCATGTTTTTGAGTGGGGGCAGGTTCAAGCCCCACCTCTCCTCCATCACCCCATCAAAATGGTAACACAATAGGCCAAGTTTAAAATTTATTGAAACATCATCAAGTTTTAAATCAATAACATCAAATAACACCAAGTTCAATATAGGGAAAATAAAAGTGCCATTTTGTTTTACTTTGTTAAGTGTGTTTGACAAGAACAATAAACAAGTCAAGAAGTAGTTAATATGTGGGTCTCATCACGGCCTTAGTGGCTGCAATGAGCCTGTTTTACACTGCACATCAGGCTTGATACTGCCACTCTCGAGTCCTGCTCAATGTTGAGCTGAGACCTGTACTTTGTTTCAGTGAAGCAACAGCTGAAAAGCCCATCTCGCAGAGATAAGATGTGGCAAAGGGAATAAGAATGGTCACAGCCTTCTACCAATGAGTGGATGCTCTCTCTCTGCTCCAAGACACTCAGTGTCTGAGATGAACCTCAGCCTCAGGGTGGAGTCAGCGGTCATCTCGATGAACTGGTCCTCTTCACCAGAACTGAAATCCACAGGTGCTGCTGCATTGGAATGGATCCACAACCCAGTCCTACTGAGCACTGTTGTTTAGGAAGTATTGCTGAAATAATCCTCTGAGGGAAGAAGGAAGAGATGTGCTGCTAAATGTATGAGATCACTGTGATGGCTCCAGAATCACTGGTTTCAGCAATTTCACTCAGATTCTCAAGGACATCAGTGTTTCCTTGATCGAGATGCCCGCCTCACATCTCAAGCTTCGGGTGAATGCCGCAATCTTGTCTCCCAGGCTAGGTAGGTGCTTGTCTCTGTCTTGAAGCTGAATATGTAATTCATTCAGCTTTCCAAATACACCGCTGAGATAGGCCAGTTTCACCAGAAACTGTTCATCACTGAACCCGTTGGCAGCCTCATCCAGCTTCTCCTCCAAAAAAATGCAAATTTCTGCTCTGAGCTCAAAGACTCATGACAACACTTTGCCTCGAGAGAGCCACCTTGGCTCGCTGTGAAACAGCACAGCTGAATGATCAGCTCCCATCTCTTCACAAAGTGCAGAGAACAGTCCTGCTTTGAGGGGTCGAGTTTTGATGAAAATGACCACTGTCACAACCTCTGTCAAAACCTGAGCTGCCTTGACACTAGCACCTCCCTGTGAATGACACAGTGTGTCCATCGCTTGTTTGGCGCAACCCTCTTGATTAGATCATGCAGCCCATTTTTTTTTCCCTGCCATGGTCTGTGCGCCATCTGAGCAAAAACCCACACAGTTCTTCCATTTCAACTTGTGCTCTGTGAGGTAACTGTCAAGAATCTTGAAGAGTCCATCAGCTGTGGCTCTAGTTTGGACGTACTTCCAAAAAAGAAACTCCTCACCCAGTGACTCAGAATTTACAAAGGAGACATATGAAATAAACAAACTGTCATTACTGCTGTCAGTAGCCTTGTCCACTTGTATTGCAAAACATGTGTCTTTGAGTTTTTCTATGAGCTGTTCTTCAAGATCACCTGAAATGTCACATATAGGTCTTGCAAGCATGCCGTTTGATGGGGGGACAGCTTTCAGTTTTGCGGCACTTGTCTCGTCCAGCATGACTGACACCATGTCTACAGCAGCGGGGAAAACGAGCTGCTCAGCGACCATGTGTGGTTTTTGCACTGGGCAGTTCTGTAGGCCCTTTCTGCTTTGCTGTTGACTGATGCTGATTTTACCCTGCTGACGGTATTCTGCCAGTTGTCTCTGAAAGAAGTCGCACGGCTTGTTGACGTGACTGGGGTGTGTTGTCTCTAAGTGTCTTCTTAATTTGTTGGGTCTCATGCTGTCTGCTGCCAGTGGTTTAAGACACAAGACACACATGGGTCTCTCCTCTGCCCCCACCATCCCCACCATGAATCCAAGAGCAAGATAGGCCTCATCATATTATCTTTCAGGCTGGCTTTCTGGTTGAATGACACTGCCGTCTGTTTTTTTTTTGTTTTTGTTTTTTTGTGCTCCATGTTACAAATGTATCCATTGAAGTTCTAATGCCGGCTACACACACTTCTGCCTCTCCATGTGAAAGTTTGTTTATAGTGTATTGTTCCACTGCAATTAAGATGCCGACCTTAAATTGTTATTTTTGCACAATGGTTCCACTTTTCCCTCCCAGTCCCATAACTGATGTTGTTTTAACTGACATGTATTAATGACCCCTTTGTTTGTGTGTGGCCATTTTGTTTTGACTGTATTATCTTTACTGATAATAAAGCATAGTGTAGCAGTAATGAAGACAGGCAGAAAACAAGACAAATGTCCTTCTGTTCCTTGAGCCCCACCTGTCATGTCTTTATTCCCTGCTAGTGGGGCACGCCCCACACTTTGAGAGCCACTGATGTAGGACAACAAGCCTGGCTCCCAACTGACCATAAACTAGCAATGAGGACTGGCATAGTACAGTTTCCACATCTTTTTATGCTTGTGTTTGGTTCTCATAAGGACACATATACAAGATCACACTCACAGATGCCCCTTTACTGGACCAGGGAAAATATGAGACTATATAAAGGCTGATAATAGCGCAAGTCTGCAGTGCCGCTGGTCTTGCCTTCCTTAGCCTCTTTCCACAGATCTATAAATAGCAGTGCTGATCATGCAGCACAGCCTGCCATCACCCTGCCTGTTCTCCGCAGCACTCTCACACACACCTACACACTTTTCCCCACTTTTCCTCACCTATTATGTTCTATTCCATAATTTCACACCAACCTCTCACCTCTCCTTCCTCAACTTTCTCTCCCCTCAGTCTTATTTTGTCTCAGTTGCTACATTGTACCTCCTCCTCTATTTTATCTCTGTTTGACTCCATAGTCTCTTCATCATTACTCCCTTCCATCCATTTCCTCCATTCATTTAGTCCCTCCTCCACCCTTTCATATGTACCTCACTTTGATCTTTCATCTTTCATATACAGAGATGGATGGATGGGGAAAAGAAGATGTGGCAGTACCAACTGAAAATAACGACAGCGTGAGGGCACTGCAGTTGTAGATTCACAGTACAATAACTACATAGCTTGCCAGACTAAATAGTTTCTCTAAATATGGTAAGACAGCAGATTCTTTGGAGCATGATGTGCACAGATACTTAAACCCACGCTACTAAATTTCTTTTCAGTCAGTGGAGGGTCATATTGTAGATACTCAAAACAAACTGACACCATAAGCTACTCATAGTTGCTGTCTGACCCTCCCATCACATTCTCTGTCCTAGTGACAATGTAAACTGCGGATGCCTGGTTGTGACAAACTACAAAGCGCAGCCTCCAGTCCGAAGCTAGCGTTAGCTGACTCACAAGGAAGTTTGCAATCCATCAGAATGCTCTGGTTACTGACACAAAGCACTATCTGTCACACAAAGGTTGAATTACCCCGAGATTAAAATTCAACACAATGGCAAAATCAAGGATGTTCCAAGTCTCTTATATCAACTGAGGAGCAAAGAGCGAGGAGGCTACTGGAGGAACCATGATCAAGAATACACAAGACCATTGTTCTCAGTAGTTTAGCCATAGAAGTGGGAGATCAGAAAAAGGTCACATTAATCATTTTGGAGCTGAAACTTTCAAACTACAGTATGTATCTTGTTGTTTAGACATGAACACAGGTTGGTCTGTGTGGGAAATTTAAAGCCATAAAACAAAAGGGAGTAAAACACAGCTGGAAGAAAAAAGTCTAGCAGCGTAGAATAGCAGTATATAGTACAGCAGTAAGCAGTACAGAATCGTATGTTTTGCTTAAGCTGCTACTTACTTGAGTTTGAGGCTGGGTGGAGCACTCCCCTGGGCCTAGGAGCTCTCTGTGCAGCTACATTTCAGGGTGCATGACATCATGGCTTCTTTAAATTTTGAAACTACTTTGTTCATCCATCTCTGTCTGGAAACAGTTCTCTCTCTGCGTGTGGCCTCAGTACTACACCTGACAGCTGACAGATGTTTCTGGTTTCTAATTTTAAATCAAACGGCTTCGGTTTTCACTTCCCTGTGTCAGTTTAGTGTTGATTCAGTGTTAACTACACCCTGGGAGTCGCTCAGTCTTGACAAAGATCTAGTATGTTTCCATAAACTGTACTATCTCAGAATTTCATAATGATTATCCTTATTCTTATTGAGGGCTAAAAAAAATTTGAAGCAGCTGAACCGTGCCACAAGAAGTAACATTGTATTACTGAGCTCACCTGAGTTGAATGATGAGTGTGCTCCAGATGAACACCAGACTTATCTAGGTGGAAGTAATTTGTGGTCCAGAGGGACGCTGTCCAGTAACCCTGACCCAGCCCTCACTGCTGCCTGACTGTCCACTCCTCTCCTCTCACACTACCCATCCCCCAGTCCATACATCCATTAGTGCTGGCAAACAATTGACCAATGTGTCTTTACTTTGGTATGTACTGCTTCCAGGAAACAGCCACAGCCTCACCCTGTGAGTTGACACTGTCAAAAGCTTTCAGTCTTCTCCTGTGAACTAACTGCTGGTGATGGAAATGAGGGCATTAAAGGATAAGGCCGGTCATTTTCTATGTTAACAGTATTTTCAGCAGCCCCCATACAGAAACTAAAACCAACAATGATTTGCCTCTACTCACACTTAATGTCTATCAGTCCTGGATCTGCTTATTTGGCTGTGCCATAGACCTCCACTGTCAAAAACAGTTAAAAACACATCAGGGAAACACACTGCTGCACTGGGTGACATTTCCTTATTCCAAAAAGCAAGACCCTAATATTCATCTGTAGCTTTTTTTTCCATGTATCCTTTTACCAGCATGTTCCTGCTACAACCAACCTTTGTTCCCAGTGTGAATCACTGAACATCCATCCAGTCTAATCCAATCTTTCCGGGCATCCATCTATCTATCCATGCTAGCCTGCTCTTTGTCAGCCCTCCCCTTCTGTTTCAGTCTTTCACCCTTTTTCTTATCTTCACCCCCCGTCTTCTGTACTCACTGCTCCATCTCTCCTTATTATCCTCTGCACTTATCCAGTACTCTCATCAGTCTCTCTCACACACAGCTCCTGTTTTATTTTGACATACACTTAAGGGAATCACTTTCTCAGTCCATTACAGTATAGCTTCCCCCACCCTTCCCTCGACATCACCACCACCTACCCCACTCCCATCTTTCACACACATAGGTTTTATTTAAACTGCTCCTCGGACATCGGTTGACAGAAAAGAACAGTTGGATGATTTTAATGCTGTTTTGCTGCATTTCTGTTGGTTTCAGAGGAGTGTTTTACTGTTTTAACTAGTGTTCATTTTGTCAGCTATTTTCAGATTTACTTTTGGTTCCTGTGTGGTGCTCCTCGCGGTGTCTCTTCAGGTTTGTAAGGTTTTTCTCAGCTAATTTGTAGCTGCAGGACCTCTCTCCTACACACTAAAGGGCAAACTGTACTTAGGGTGTCCACCACCATCCAGTGACATCATTTTTCCCAGGTTCATGAGGAACTGTGCTGATTCTGTGCAGAAGTCTGCACGCAAGGCCAAAAATTTGTGTGTGTGTGGACTGACCACTCAACAAAAAGCCCCAGCTGTACCTCAGTGCTTGGAAAACTTAGACATAGGTAGAGAGAAGGCAGAAGTACGAACTGGAGCCCGTGAGCATCCCTGGACCTTCTCTCTCTTCCATAGAATATTTGTAGCAGGACCAAATGTCCACCTGTTCTCTTTGTCCAACCCTGATGCTGCCATCATGTACCTGTGTCACTGTCTGACAGTGGCTGAGCTCTACAGGCACAGCATGCAGGTTACTCCAGGCTTTAGTGCTGTTGGTGAGATGATGCAGCAAATTCTCTGGGAGGAAAATTTGGGTGTGCAGGAAGAGGAATGTGCAGTTTAATAATTTCATGTTAAAGCGTTTATGTTTAAATTCTTGTCATGCAGTATTGTTTTATTCCACTTTGAGCATGTCTCGTCATCCTCATTGTGAAAAAGGTTTTTGATTGTTATGGTTAGTCAGAACTGAGGTTGGACTCAAGACTGCTGACCCAGGTGCTAGTAAAAATGATGGTTTAATGGTGGGGATACAAAAGGAATAGAGTCAATGAATACATACAACAGGGCTGAGCAAAGACAGCTGAGGAGAACATGACGACCAAGGGAGTAGACAGGCTAAGGGCAGGAACCAGGAGAGGAGGATCAGAATGGACAAGGGAACAGACAAGCCAACCAGGAGGGTAGGCCAATGAAAACAGGAACTGTCAGCGAGGATAACAAAAAGAAGGTCTAGCTAACCACATGGACAAAAACAAACTCAGAGATCCACAGCACAGGAACTGTCAGCGTGGAAAATAAACTGACGTATAATACATACCACAAAATTATGTCTGTTACAGGGTATGCGAGGTGAGTTGAGTTGAGTTAGGTAATGTAATGTAATGTAATGTAATGTAATGTAATGTAATGTAATGTAATGCGAGTTCAGATAATTCAATGCTCCGGCAACGACGGAGCGTCTGCCAGAGGAATAAGTAAGGAGGCAGGTAATCATCGGGATGCACCCCAGGTGTGCACACCGACAAACGAGTCGCTAATTACTGAATGCGACACAGCTGAGGTGCAGATCCCACAGGATCGAGAGAGCAGAGGAGAGAAAGACGGAAGAGAGGCAGGTCGCGCTGAGCGGACCTGACATTGATGAATAAAATTGGTTACAATTTTATTTGATGAAACTAACACTAGGTGTAAGTGCTCGGCGATTTCAAGCACAAAGGTCTGACAGAAAAATATGAATTTAAAAACGAGATTTTAAATAGATGTGACTCCATTCTTATCTTTACTGTAAAGCCATTTTCAGCTAGGCTGCAGCTATTGAACCCATTAACTTCTATGTGTTGCACCATGTTCCTGTGTCTGGGGTGTTGTATGTCTCAGGAAATACTTTATGACTTCTACAGGTGAACGTAACATTTTATTAACATAGTTGGTGTTCTATAAAGTACAACACGTTACATGCACCCAGACCTACTGCTCGTCAGTTCCTGGTAGTTGATCCCATGCTCTTAAAGAGCCCAACACATTTAAAGTATAACACATTAGAATACACAATGTATTTATGAACAGATCATTTATCATAATGATAATGATCTATATGGGGGTTAGCAGATCATGGCCTTCAGGTAGCGGTGTACTAAAATGAGCACAGTGTAAGGTGGCATATGCCTTTGCTGCACCGAAATTAAGAGTAGTTCAACTTGGGCGCGGCGCTCTGTGACGAGACCTTGATTTGTCCAGTGAACCTGACAAACCACAAAGAAAATGGAGGAGAAGCTGATTTTGGCAACACACACCTTCTTCTTCTTTGCTGCAGCTCATCTCCTCGTCCTCATTAATACAAAACCAAGTTAATATCTGCTAACCACCTCATGGAAAGCTTTTTGGTCACCTAGCAACTGGTGCCCAACATGTGCTTGATTTTCATGTGTGTACCTTCCTTCCCTGTGCTGCACCCAACCCCCGCAGCGAGCACAGCACATACCGCCTCCTATCTGAAGGAGGGTCCCAATAGATCTTCAGGGTGGACTTAATTCTTGGACCTGGTGGACCTGGCGGACCTGGCCTTGTTACAGACACACAAATGATGGGTTGAAATTCAGAGCTTTCACAAAAAGACATGGTGTGTAACCTTAAGGCAACATGGATTTTTTTTTTAATCCTGCATTGTTCACATCCATGTCCACCAGCTTGCTGTCTTCCTCCTCTGGCTTTGTTGGCACATTGCCATGCATCATTGCACCACATTACCTCCACCAACTGTGCATCAATGAAATGAACACTGTAAAACCTGTGGCAGGAATGTAAATTGTGTTTGTCATGTATGTGCGTGTACATGCACATGCCAACTAAAATGTAAAAAACATTATTCTTTAGTGATGCAGGACAAAAACTGTGCACATTTTTTGAACAGTCCCTCCTGGCTTGTGTTAAGTAATGCTGTTTTCATCTATCTATTCCTGTGAGACAAGCTGGCCTGAAGTGACCTCAGCCTTCCTTTACCACCTTCCCCCCTCTCCACTCAGCAATGCATTATCTGACCTAACCAAGCACACAAGCCCTGATTCATTTTTCTCCTTTCCTCTCTCTGCTAAACCTCCCTCACCACCTCCTCCACCCCCATGCCTGCCTGTAATTGTTGATTGCCCTTTCTGGTTTATGCCTGCAGCGAGCTCACGTAGGCGCCCACACAAACACGCATACACACTGAATCTTTATCTTTTTATAGCTCTGTCTTGTTAGGCAGGGGAAGCGGATTTCTCCCCACTGAACACTAAGTATCTCCTGCAGGAGACTGTTTTGTGTTATATAACAAGGGACCTAAAAGTATGGCACAGATGTATGAAATCTAGTTCCACCTCCAGTTGTATTACTGATGTTCTCTAAAAATGAAATACAAGATTGTTAATGTTAATGTGCTTTTAGATTTCTCTGCAAGACAGTTACAAAACCATCAAGAGGAAGATGCCGGTTTGGTCTGGTTTTCTTTGGAACGTTATGTCCCCAAAAGCAAAAAGGTGTATTTTCATCTGCAGGACTGAGATGAACAAACACTCCTCCTACATGTGTAAAACCCTGACATCCACTAAAACAAGACTAGGCCAGCCAGCACACACAAACAGTGCACATACAGTAAATATACAGGTCTGTACAGTATGTGCTGGCATTTCTACAGGGAAACACTAAGCATACTGTATGCTATCTGTCACTATCAATAAACAGATTGGGTGTAAACTAGCTGCTCCAAATTCATACATTCATCACTAGTCCTAAAAATAAAATCCCTGTTTAGTCAGAGCTACAATTGATATTAAAGCTTTAAAGAGTAACACCCCATATTAGCTTGTTTTTGCTGACGTCCAGTAGCTAATTTCTCACCTTGTTGTGCTGTAAAGGTGTGCTCCAAGACCCCGTGACATCATTGTCGGGTGTAATCACAGGCGGCACCGAGCGCGCTGCACAACCATGGCCAGCAGTGAGTTGAAACAAGTATGAAACTTTCAACCAGAGGGGGCAGTGAAACATTGCTTTTTAAGTTAATAGAGTTGTAATGGTACTTATTCAGTCTCTGTGGCAGTGACTCCCCACAGGCAAAATGAATATGTCCTATTTTAACCTGAACGAAGCCTGTGGAGAAACGTTGCCTGAAGGACAAACTCCAAAAAAAAACAACAGTTAGGAGCTGGAAGGAGAAGCATTACCACAAGGAGACGACGAGATGAACATAACGCAACATTTCACAGGTCCATGGGAGGAGGGATAATGAAAGCCGCAGTGCTGCCACATAACAATACTGCATGACAAGTAAAAGTTGTGCATCAAAGATGTTAGCACAATGTACTTTAAGTATTAGAAGTGAAAACAGACTACTTATAATTCAGACAAATGCCCTCATGAAGGTGTAAAATTAGTACAATACTTTGCTAGTTTATTTCATATTTCTACATTCAGCAAACACCATTAACTACATGTTCACGTTCACAAATCACACTGGCTCAATGTCGTGACTCAACAAAAGAGACGCATGCAGAACAGGAGTCCAGGGGTTGCTGTCTGCTCAGATAGGCCTGTAATAACAGGAAGACAGAGGCATCTGAAAACTGAAGAGCAGAGGTCACAGCCAAAAAGTAAGTTTTTAAGGTTAAAGGGAGAATATTGTTGTACATTTTATGGATATGGGTGAAATCAAGCTATAGTAATTTAAGTTCCCTTGTAGTTATTCGTGGCAGCTTTAGTTTTTCTGTTCACAAAATCATTGTTGTTAAACTTTGTTAAAATCCCAAAGATTTGAAGTTCTAACAGCAAGTGCTGTAGTAGAACACCAAGCTAGTAAATGACCTTGGCTCGCTATCCCAGAAACTTAGATTTTAACAGCATTGTGATAGGTGTGTTTGAGTGCGTACATTGGCACAGTATGTGAGTACATCATAGCAAATGGTTGTCGTCCCATTTTGTGACTGCAAAGTCTGACAAATAGGAATATTAATAATGATTAGTTTTTAAATGATTTCTTTAGGCAGCAGTTCAGGCGAGCCAGTCTTCTCTGACCACTGATCACTCTCCCTGCTGTCACTTGTCATTTCAGCGCTGCCAGTTGCAGCCCTCCTCCACCCTGTTCACCACCAGTTCATCAGATCAGTGATCCAGGGGTCCAGCATCAGGCTCACCAGATTCCTGCTCCAGCTTCTTCTTCAGCACCACCACGCACCTCCATCACAGGTCCTTCACCATCATCAGCTCCTTGTAGCATCATGTCACCATGCTTCTCTGACTGGCTCATTAGTCTCCTGCCCTCTCTCATCCTCTCCATCCTCATTGTCATCCATCTCTGACCTCCACCACCACCAATGTCTAGACTCTGTGGGATTATTCCCAGTTCCATGCAGAGGTGGCCTTCTTTAAGCTGTCTGCACAATGGAGTCTATGCACAAGATCTTTCTTCCTCTGTTCATGTACTTTATTGGCAATAAACATTTGAACATTGCTGATTGAAACTGTTTTAACCAGAAAAGGGCACATCCTGGCCTTGGTCCCTGTTTTGGTTGAAGCTGTGTAAACTATGTGGCAAGACACAGAGAAAAGAAAATGACAAAGTTGTTCCCTCAAATGCTTCTTTAATACTCAGTATTTGTTTTATATGAATTGTGGCTGTGTCTTGATTTGATTATTCTGGTTTATGTTTCTAAGCCACAGCTTTGTAGTGTCTGTGTCTATTAAAATTACTGATATCTACACTAAATTCAACATTTTTGCTTGAGCTAGAAGGTTACAGCTGTAGACTGTGATGTCTTCTCTACACTGTTTTAGGGAATTTGTGTTTATTTCAAGAAAAACAAATTATTAAAAGTATGTATACTGCTTTTGGGAAGTGTGCAGTTATTGAAAAATGGCACAATGTGGAGACGAATACTGATAACGACTTTATGCATGGAGGAATTGAATTATACATCACTGAATGGTAATAATATGTAAGAATGGTGCTGCATACAAAACCAAATATGAGCTGGACAACGTGAACCTGTCCAGCTGGTAACATGGCACAGTGACACGGTTGTGTTTGAAATCACACTGGAACCGCACATGGAATGACAATATAAATGTTTAGAACATTCATATTTGCATCAGAAATTTCCATAATGGGGTTTTCTTTATGGACCAACACAGGTTTGATCACAAACATCAGAATCCATCAACATGGATCCAAGTTGCCTGCAGCTGCTGCTCTATTTTTACAGCCACCTTTTGACGCTGTTGACAGAACGACACAAGTTGCTTCTTTAAATCAAAAAGTTAATCAAGTGAGTTCTGTATTTTCCTCTCTCGCTGTCCTCCCCTCCTCTTCCCACATTGATCTGCCTCTCCTCCCCACCCCCTTGGGAAAGATGGCGGGGGAGTGTAGATTATAGCTTATCCCTGCTCGGCTCAGCTCTGCATTGCCTCATTCTGACAGCAAAGCCCTTTCACCTACATTCACTGAGTGTCTGCCTGCCCAGCCACACACACACACACAGTCTGCCTGTCTGGTCTTGTCATGCAGAGTGCAGCAGAGCTCTGCAGTCCGACATGGCTCCCAACAGGAGGGAAGTATTTACCATCTGCCTACATTTACATACAACTTTTCTTCGTTCTCTCATTCAGCCTCTCTCTCTCTCTCTCTCTCTCTCTCTCTCTCTAAAACAGATACAGGAGCAGCAAAACAGAGCAGAGTGCAGTAGGACAGGAGCTGCAGAGAGTACAGTTATTATTTACCAGTTACTGTACAACATGACTTCTTTACCCAAAATGGATTTACAGGGGAACGCCTAAGTCTTAACACACACTAGATTAATCCCATTTAAATTTAATCAGTATGCATACATGTAGAATGGTCAGTGTAACAGGTGAATGTCTAGTCAACAGTATCTACTATGAACCGTTTTAACCTAACACAGCAAGTGGCGCCTTTGGAACCTCTTCGGAAACAAGCAACATGGATGCACCATCTCTTTAACTTTATTCAGAATCAAACATGTGTTGCTACAGTAATAAACTTTTTGAAATTAGAAAATGGCATCATAATTTTAGAGAATAACAATAATAATAATACTTATGTAAGAATGCTGTTCATGGACTTCAGCCCCTCCAAGTTAACCACCAGTGCTTTTTCTCTGGAGTTGGCGAAAACCAGAACAGAAATAAAAAGAAAATTAATACTGCATTCATCCTCCATGTCAACTTAAATGCTAATGTTGCTGCATTTGGTGAATGTGTTACAGTAAAAAGGCAGATGCTTGGTAACTTTTCAGCTTGTAATCAAGTTGAGTGAATTAAAATGCCCAACCTGCTTGAAAATAACTCATATGCACAAAAAACAGACATCTGTGACGGTTTTGACAAATGCTAATGCTCTGGTGCAAACATTTACTAATTATGGCCACATGTCAGTAATATGCATGGACAGGCTGAACACGTTTATGAGCAACCATCTAAATACTGAGACGTACCTGTGGGTGAACAACTTGTCAGGTTTCATGTCCTGTACAAAACAGGACAGTGCAGTCTGGAGTATATCATTGTCTCTTGTCTTCCAGCAGAGCAGCTCATTGTTAGCTCTCTCTTCATTAGGGTGCCACAGGGTCAGCTGGGACTGAAATTAAACCATGCTGATCTGTTCATCCTGCACGTCTCTCTTGTTCTCTCTCTCTCACACACACACACAATTATTTTATTCTGCTCAATTTTGCTGTCAGCAACTCAGTGACTGTTTGTAGTAGCTTCCGGCTCATATCTGTTTTCACCCTCATTCACTCTCTAATTTTTTTCACTGCAAATTGTACAATGGCATCTTATCAATTTACTAATAAGAATACATCACACAAACCAAAGAATATACAGTATATGGAAAGATCACATTACCAAATAAGTACCAAGTAAATTCAGTTCTTCATACATGTGAAAAGGAGTAGCATTAATATACTAGTAGCAAGCAGAAATAGTGGAAAGTAACTGTCACTGAAGTAGTAGATTGTTAAATCTGTAACAGAAATGTTTCTAACATTAAGACACCAAAGTGTATGGTGACAAATAATCATCAGTGACTGTGCTGTTGGCGGGCTGGCTTCAGTACAGATCCACCAAGTCCAAGGCCTCATTTCATCAGCAACCATTTCCAGGAGCTGTATGACAAACTGTCAGGTTTGCTCGGCCGCTCTGGCCTCCCTCACCTTTCCTACTGTCTCTTGCCCATTTACACTAATCACGTTCACCTGTTCCTCACTCCCTTATCACCAGCTGCACTTGATTAGGTCACTCACTATATTACCCGGTTTCACTCCTCAGTCACTTGACAGTTCTTTCTAGTTACTAGGCCGTGCATTGTCATTGTTTTTGTATGTATTTATCCCCTAGCCAGCCAGCTACTGTTTTGTGTTCTATGTACTGTTCCTCCAGACCGTAGCTCCACTCTCTCCTCCCAAGCAGGTCAATGCACAGTCGCCTATCTTTTCCACTATTGCCTTCATCTCTCTGTCTCTACCTTCAGTAACCACCATCACCACCAACCAGCCAAGGAGTGACCCAGCCTATGCAGCTTGGCCCAGCTCTCCATCTCCTCGCCTCCTGCTGTTGGTCAAACACCCGGCTACTACTCATCTACAGGACTACGTACTATTTCCCTCTGTGTATCGTTACTCCCTTCATCACTGTATATAATAAATCACTGCATGCACCGAAGTCTGCTACCTGGGTCCGCCTCTTTCTCGTTCGCTCACTGACTGGTGCGAACGGCTCCTAACACAAACTACTGAAACATCACTATCATCAGCCATTATATTTGGAAGTAGATGTCAGCCAGAATGATTTGACCTGTTAGCAGCAATGTTATTGTTTGAAAATTCACACCATTTTTATGCTTGCTAGTGGGGACATTTTTTATGTCTCATTTAACTCTGGATTCTTGGCAAGTCTTGGATTTGGCTGTCCAAATACCAAACAGGGCCACGTCGATATAGCAGCTTGTCATTATCTTAGTACAGGTTGGAGATAATGCACAATAAAAAGGTCCTACTTTTTTTTTATAAGCTCATTGGCTTTATTACTGAGAAGATCATTACCCCTCTGTCCAACAAGCAAACAGAAAAAGTAATGGCACTGTTTACAGTTTCCTGACTTTCTGCATAAATTGGTCATGAACTGTGATCTGATCTTCACCAAAGTCACAAATATCAACAAACACAGTATTTCTAAGCTGTTTTAGAAGTGCACTGTCTTGTCTGTACGGTAGATGTAAATTTCAGTATTGATGACATGTTTCAATATTGTCTTTCTTAAAACAGTGTTATCTGACTTGTGGTGTTTTTTAAACGTTAGCTTTTAATAATCTGCACTGGAAACTTGTGAAGCAATAAAAATCTACTGATTGGCCATACAGAAGGATGTCGTAGAGGATAACATTTTAAAAAAGAATATTGTTGTTTTTTGTTGTTCCCCTTCCCCTGGCGGTTGTGGGGGGGGGGCACCACTACGAAGCACCCATGCGTGTTACAGATCTCAACTTTGAATGGGGTTGTCTTACAAAACCTGAAAGTTCACACCAAAGTTTCATTTCATCTCTCAGTATTCGGTGAAATATTTCAGTCTGCAACCGCGCAGCCAGAATGGCTATAATGCCAGATGTTACCACCTCTCTAGGGATTTCACTTGGATCGCTGCTGTAAATGCCAAGGTTGTTTGTGAACACATCTTTGTTAATTGTATGAGTCGTGTTGACATTGTTGCAGATTTTACTACATAGATTATTCAACAAGTGTGGAATACACAAAAAGCCTGGCATTCGTTGATGTTGCCTCATCCTTCCTTCCTCTTTAAAAAAAGTAATAATTAAGAAACAACAGCAAATGGAGGTCAAGCTAACAAGTCACTGCACACTGCTCATGGTGCGAAGGGTTGGCAAAAACTGAATATAAAATCCTATTTGCTTAATGTTCTGACAATAAATATTTACTCTACTGTTAGAAATTCAAAAGAACTCAGACATAGCATAAACTGCCACATTCTTATTGCACCTTTATGTTTTCTGAGATTAATTCTTAAGTTGGCCAAAGCTGGCAAGCATGTAGGTAAGTGCTTTACCTGGTAAATAAATGAAATTCTAACTCTGCTTTTGCATTTGCTCTGTTTCTAAGGATTCTGTCTCTGATTATTTCGTATTAAGTTTCAAGGTTTTAACAGTAGTTACACACATTGCATGTATTAGTGCTGTGCTGTTAATGCAGATGTTTTTAAAATCATCCTGGAGCCAGATGTGGCAAAAAGACTAAATTTGAACTGTACTTATACTGTACACATTTCTCATCCTTCTGATTCCCTAAAAATAGCAGCCTCATTCACAGCAAAGGTTGTTATAATGTTTCCAAGGAAACTCGGGATATGTCTGTTATTGGCTCAGCTGTATCCAGGCAGCCTATAATACCACAGATACACACACACACACACACACACACACACAAGAAATGTAATAATGCTCTCCCTCTTACACAGACATGGTGCATATGCTCTGGGGGGTGCAGCAAATCAACACAATGTGCAGGTCTATTCAGTTAAAAAGACATTTTAAGTAACTATAAATATCTCCACTGTCACAGTACATGTTATCAGAGTCAAATATTAAACTAAATCTGTGGTTTAAAAAATCTGAATTTACAGTATGAGTATTGCCAAACATGAGAAATGTTCATCACATTTTAATAAACCATGTGATGAACAGCACTGGATTGTAAAAGATGTTACAAACCTAATGTGACTGAATCTTCACAGTGACTAATGTGTGTTGTAGGCTGACACTGAGGGCAAACACTTGGTGGATATGTTTTGGTGTAGAGTGATTTGTGTTGCTTGAATTAAAGTGCACGAGTGCCACAGATTGCATACCCTGATATTAGAACACACTAGGAGGGGTTTACATGTGTTTTGTTTTTTTAGCAAATTAGAACCAAGTCTGTGATACAAAGCAGTCGATCATGAGCAGTTTTCTGTTGCACATTATTCAAATATGGATAATCACCTTTATTTGGCCAAGTATGTTACACACACAGGGAATTTGTTTCCAGTAAAGAACCAGCCATCTGCGGAGCCAACTCACATTGACAGCTCTAACCATCGGTGGCAACCTGGGGGCTCAGTATCTTGCCCAAGGACACTTCAAAATGTGGACTGCAGGCACCAAGATTCGAACATTATTCAAATAAGGAAATGGTGATGTTGGACTGATCAGTGGTGGTTAATTGTCAACACAAAACTCATTCACAGCCAGCAACCACTGAAAAGGCGTTTCTTTCTGGATTTCTAGGTAAAAATCACCAAGTTAACCTGTTTGGAGTCTCAAAACATATATAGGACACATAAGTCTTATAAATCATTCAAAGGGTTATAATGTATTTCTTATCATTAAAAACTGTTTATAAAACACTGTCCAAGAAAAGAAACACAAAGTGTTCCACATTAAACTTGAAATTAAAATAATGCATCCAGATGAAATATCCAAGTCAGAGGTGGAGGCCAGGAGGGGCCTGATAATATTTTCACATCAGAAGAGTTTATCATCATCATTTCCAAGGTGCCATTGTGTGTCACATGCTAGGAATTTATTTGAACGCAATATCAGGGTGCCTGTCGTCATCAGCCGTCTTATCACCTGGGTTTGGAATGTAGCGTGAGTTAAACATCTGAATCTTGTTGTTACCCTTTTAGCAACCTGATATACCTCAACTCATTATGGCTGTTTGTACTGAAAAAATACTGGAGCAATTCTACACTCAGTAGTAAAATAGTGAGTAATAATGATAATTTGTACATATAAAAGATGCTATTAGATGTTATTATTTAACCAGAACATATATAGTTATGGTCAGATGATGTCAACTTCTTTAAGCAAGTTGTGAGCTTCTCATTTTAGATGTTTACAGATGTTTTATGTCTTCTCCCCCAGCCAACGTGACTGAAATTTAGCCTTGATACTAACTAGAAACAAGAAGTCATTTTCACAATCAGGCCTGGACTTTGTCCACTGTCGCCCTTTCACACATATAGCACACAAGAGGAGGTAGTCTGTGTCAGACGCGTCCTCACCTACTAGAACTACCCCATTTGGTTTATGCACAGGGGGGTGCACCCGGGCAGAGCTCACTGGAGGCGAGACATGATGTAGTTACATAGGCAGTTTGTAATTTGGTCATAAACAGCTGAGTCTCCTTGTGTCACCAGTTTGACATTTTTACTGTTGTCTTCATCATAAATGATGATTTTTCTTCACCACTGGATGTTTGTTTCTTTCCTGTTTCACACAGGTCACAGGATAAAATGTCATCAACACGCCCACTAACTCTGTGTGAATACTCCAGACTACACACCGCTGATTTCTCACATGGACACATCCAGTTCACCTAGACATTACATGGACTTTGTACTGGGGGGGTGTGTGAGGGTAGAGCCGCTAAAGTCCAGATCGAATGACTCAGACATTTGCATTCTCACACACGGCTCACCTGGGTAAAGTCTAGACAATTTCAGGGTTCCAGTGCATGTCTGAAAGGGGCTAGAGACTGGATGGATTAATGAAACCTTTCAGGGCTGAGTGAATATCTGTAATCAGTTCAATCCATAACAGACTTGCTAAGTTATACAGACAAAAACAGGACAGACTGAATGCATGAAAAAATGCATCCCTCCTATTCCTTTGAATGGCACAGTGGGGGTCATAGCCTGCTTTGGGAGATATTTACTAAGATTTTGCAGCTTGTTTTTAGCTCTAAGTAGTGAAATGGGGTGTGTTCCTTATGTACCAAGGAGTTCACAGTTACATTTGCTGTAGCTGTCATGAGAGTCACTTTTCAGTGAGTGACTCTGTTCACTCCAGTCCAACACAACATGACACAGACAAACCAATGCCAGCATAAACAATGCCAGGCTGAAAACACTGAACACACTTGGTTTCTGCTTCTGTAACTTCCTTATTATATCCTTTGTTTCACTTGTTTTTTCCAAAACTCACTGTGCAGTTTTGCTTCTGAACCCTTTAGTTTCTTCTTGTAATATTAGGTTGAGGCACTTAAATCCACAGTGGAAGCAGAGGTGACTGTATGTCCATATGGATAGATGGATAAAGGACACAACACATATTGGAAGGGCTTAAAAAAGCTTTTTGACTTTGTTGAACTATAACTCCTTTGTTCCCATAGCATCTGCACATAACTCTTGAGCAAAGTCAGAGTATTAAAATAAAACATCTAATCTTGCTACACATATTTTTCTCTTCTTGAGCTGATTAAAATTCTGAAAAGCTATAAAAGAAAGCCAAACTTTACCACATTTAAAATGAACTATGGCTACAGATTACTCACTTTAAAAAGAGATTATGTAATTTATGAAAGAAAAACAACCCACAATGTTCCACTTGTAAATGTCCAAAGCAATACTATGTTGAAATAAAATGCACCCTTGCTCAACTCAGTACACGCATGGGTTTGCTGATACAGCCTTTCTTAATCTCTTACCACATCATTGCACTCATTCTATGACTTTTTGTTCTTTGTGCTACTATTACACTAGCAAGTCAAAAGTAAAGATTTCAGTGGTTTTATCACTAAGGTAGAACAGAAAGAAACACTTTCCAGAAGAGACTGCGGTGCCCTGCCCTGGTCAGTGGTTGATTTATGAGAACCACTCTGTGCCCAGAATAACCTACTACAGTGTTTGCTATATATGCTATAGTAGTGTGCATGTCATGCACACTACTTTTGACAGATGCAGAATGTCATATACATGTTCAGAATGTCAGCACTGCTCCCAGTGAATGAAAGTGATGGAGAGTGGTTTTGGGTGCAGACCTGGATAACCAGACTCCAAAATGGCAAACGTATTCATTATAATGATATTGTGTCGAGCAAGGATCAAGGGCCGAGAACGATAAGATAAGGGAATTGAGATTCACTGAAAGAGAACAAAGGAGAGAAAATGAAAATGTAAAACAGGGTAGGCTGAATAGAATGGAATAAGATGTTAATTTGGTCAAAGCTAAAATTATGCACATGGGGAATGTGGGACATCTTAACCTGTCACACATATTCAACCTCTACACACACACACACACACACACACACACACACACACACACACACACACACACACACACACACACACACACACACACACACACACACACACACACACACACAAAGCGGATTTCTCCTAATCTGCCTTTACAAATTTCAGATATTTTCCATGTATGTCTGTGAGTGTATATTCAAGAAGAGGCAGAAGAAAGTGTCATGGCAATGGCCTTGTCGCATCCATTTTGATGCTGATATTTCACATTCCTCCTCCTGTGTGGGAGAATATATTTGGGAGTATTTGTGGTTATCGAGAGCAGGCACATTGTATGCACATTTGTCTGTGTGAGTAAATACTTTGATCTCCAGAGCTCCCTGGAGTTAAGCTCTTCTCTGGCTGACTTCTGAAACAGACAAACTGTCAGGGCCACCTCTTTACTTAGAGCAATGTTTGGGACAGAAAATGGGTGGTGCAAAAGAGATACACTACAAAAGGGGGCGGATGAAGAGGAACTCAGAGTGTCATACCAAAATGACACTGACATTCTTAATGACAGTGCAAGTGATGTTAAAACTGATGAAAGCAAAGGAAGCATTGCTAAAAGCTATATCTGCCTACAAAGAGGTCAAAGGTCAAAGCTGCCTGAGCTCATCAGAATTCCATGTCTCACAGCTCCACCTGCCTTTGGTTGACATTCACTAATGCCACGATTTTCCTAATGAAGCCATGCATGACATTCAAATGCAAGTCAGAGGAAAGAGCTATTGCTAACTTTGCATTTAACTGATATATATGGTATTGAGGATCCACACAATGCTGACTGTTCTCTTTATCAAGGTATGGTAACAAAATGTAATTATCATATTAAAAAACACACTTATATTTAGACTCTCATTGAAAAAAGACCCGACATCACATGTTTTTTCTTTTAACAGGGCGCAAAGGAAATGGTTAAAGTTTGGAAAAGAGTTGAACAGTCACTCAACTAAATCTGCTTTGTCAGAACACTGTGGGTGTGGTTTAATCAGATTAGACTGGCACTGTCCTGGCAACACAAGCAAACAACAGGACTTTCTCACAGCAGGCATTTTGACATGTTATTTTCAGAAATGCACCAGAGTTACCAGTAACATCAACAGTAGCCCCGTTCTATTAAAGTGTCCCAGTAAACCATGACAGCGTGGCGACATGCCCATTACCAGCATGTGTAATGTTGGGAGCCTGAAACAGAAGCAAATAAATGGAATTCAACCTTTGTTCACTTTATTATCTATGCACCTATGCTTTTCCTGTTGTCTTACTGTCCACAGGTTTTGATTTAAATATTGCTAAACATTTAAGAGGTGGTGAAAGAACGTAGCAGAACCATGCCCATATACAGTAGATACAAACGCAGTTAATGCTCACAGTAAGAAGTTATACAGTACTGACAGCCTTTTTCTCCTAAAACCCCTGTACTTTTATTTAAGTAAACAGTCATTTCAGGTTGCTAAAGATCTGAATAAGGACATTTAAGAACAATGTGGACATCGGGATGAATTCCAAAGATCCATATGAAAATCCGTGCTATGGTCCCACACAAGATGTGGGTGTGTTTGTTGTCACAAATAATAGCATGGCAATACCGCGGCTTTGTAGCATGAATATTTTTTAGTATTTCAACACTTTTTAGTATTTCAACACTGATGATATTGCCTTGTGCTTTTGTAAACAAAGAGTGCCAGTACCCAGTGATAGAAAGTCTCGGTCAATTTTGTTTTGCCTGATACTAAAATGACTGGTACACTGAGTCATATAATACACTGAGTTATATAAATCTGGGCTGGTAGCAAAAACATTGCAACAATCTGAGCCATGTAAATGTTGAATGGAATGGAAATGTGATCCTAGTAAGCAACATGTTCCCTGGAGAGCATGAGGTTTTGTTGGATTTAATGAAGTGGAGTTTGTTTGTTTCAGGGAGGACCTTGGTGTTATTCACCCACTTTCAGGGACAATAGCCAGTCAGCAAACATGATGAAAGAAAAAAAGACTCCACATACACATGCTTTTTTCCAGGCATGCCTTGGCATTCTGACTCTCATGTTCTTTTTCAGGATTGAATGTCAGGCCGAGGGTGTGTTCTGTTGGGCAGATTCTCAGAACTCCGGTGAATGATGTCAGCTGAGCTTGGGTGGTACCAAGTACTGTAAGACTTTGAGAATGATTGTCTCTGTTCTCTTCCAAGACAACTATGATATGGTTTGTTGAAAGGCTTAGGAGTGTTAGAACAAAATTATCCCAGCATACAAGGGCTTACGGGTATAAGGAGGTGGATGTTGACATCTGATAGTGAGTGGTTTGTCATGCTTGGAAACTGTGAATGAACTGAGGGAAGACCACAGTCTGGGCAGATGAAAGTTTCTTTGTATCTTTTTAATTTTTAAGAATACAAAGGAAGGGACATCATAGCAAGACTGTAGAAGAGTCCATCATTCCGAGATGCAACAGTGAAGTGATGTTTTGACTGAAACAATCTGGCAGGACAAACAGCTCTCCAATAAAAACTCTACTTGTTAGCACCAGTGATTTTTGCTTACAAGGATGTCTGGTTTAAATGTAATCAGAAAGTGTGAACCTAGCTGAATTAAGTTCTTATTCTTACACCTGAGCAAAAAAAACAAACAGTAGGTGTGGTTGACTGTGCCTTCAGGTTGTTCCTGTTAGCTAGAGCTGGAACGTGGCCTTGTTGAAGTGGACCGAAATAACAGTTCTACTCTGATGATAGCAATGGTTTTGAAACCGTTTCAGAGTACCATGTGTGCGGTATGAATGAGCACCTACTCTCTTCCAAGTCATGACCAATCAAAAGTAGCACTCACGTTGCCTGGTGGAAGTAGGGAAGCAAATTGAAAAGAAAAATTTCCATGTGCAGTAGCCCACAAGGGCCACAAATCATAATGCCTGAAAAGAAGCAGCTGGCGTTTGTTTCCCCCAAATGAGCCACTTCTTTTTTTAAGCATGGTTCTCTTGAAATTCCATCCAATCCAGATTCAGTACGAGGTGCTCGCTAAGGAGAACCATCTGTGACATAAGAATGCGGGGCTTGGATAGCAGGGTGAGCTTTTTCCTTTTTTCTTGAAAGGGTTTGATGGCAGTTGGTGTTTTGCCAAACATTCCTGCCTGTAAAAGCATTTCCCTGGCCTGTAGGCAGTTAGAAACACAGCTGCCTCTACATGTTTCCAGTTGGTTACATTTTTTCATGGAAATACTGTATCTTTAGATGCTTAAAATGTCTTTGTGGGATTACTCAAGGGGTACAGCAAACACTGCATAACAAGCCTCTAAATTAATATATAGGTGAGCCATTACCTGCCACTCTTTCACCCTAAATTAAATTAAGCCCACTGTATTACAAAGACCAAGTAGGCTACTCCTTTACTCTAGCACCACTGATAGTTGAAATGTAGCTACTCCATGCATCAACAAAGTCAATATTGCTATTATGGCAAGAGAATATACACTCAGTTTTCATTTATTAGGTGCACTTACTTAAATCCTCCCTTCATGAAACTGATCATGCTAGTTCAAACTGTTTTAGAAAGATTTTGCAGGGTGCGTAGGAAAGCTGCCTCCATCCTCAAAAATCCCACCCACCCCCAGCATAGACTGTTCACCTCCCTACCCTCTGGCCGGAGGTTCAGAAGTGTGAAGTGTAGGACCACTAGACTGAAAAACTCTTTCTTTCCCTCTGACATGAGACTCCTAAACAGCTGAGGAGTTTATTACCAGGAAATACGTCATGTACTGTCGACCTGTACTGTTTACATTCTCAGTTTGCACATTGACTGTTGACTGCTGCACATGCTGCTCCCATGCAGCATACATTCTCTGTTATATTCTTATATATTTTTATTATATCTCTGCATTTGCTGCTTACAGTGCCTTAGATTTTGTGTTACTTATTCATCTACTTTATATTTCATTTGTATTATGTGCCATTCATGTGGACAGCAAAGTAAGAATTTTATTGTACTGTAAAACACGTTTCCTAACTGTGCATATGACAAATAAACACTTTGACCTTGACGTTTGACCTTGACCTGCAGAGTATCTACACAATATGAGGCAGGTGGTTTTAATATTGTGTCTGATCAGTGTATGGTCTTCAAATATTTATTAGGCTACCTATAACTTATATTAGCATGAATATTTATGACATATATAATGTAATGGTTTGAAGTAAGGTTAGTTTGCTTTGTCTTTCAAGTCAACATTTAATGTTTTGCTTTGTTTTATTTTGTGCATCGATTACATTCAAATCAGTGACAAGGTGCATCATCAAAGTAAACATATGAAAGTACAGAGTCATGCAGCATTTGGCAAGCCTTGACATATTTTCCTCTTTGCTACAATTTTCTCACAGTAGAATTAGACAGTGCTACTGACAAGTAACCTACTGACACCTTTGATTGTCTCTGTCCATCATGTGACCTTTGCCTTGTTGTCTTGCAGGTTGTTGTAGTTCCTAGAAAGGCTGCCTGCTAAGCAGGTAGTGCAGCTGAGCAGCTACGGTGTTTCAAGAGTAAATAAAGTTATGTAAAGTTCAGTCTGGGTTGTGCTTATTTGTACAATGACTGGAGCTCAGCATGACCAGTTGAGCCACAGCTACAGGAGACAGAGTCAGCATACTGTGTGCTAGCAAAAGGAAAGGGCCACGTGTCAGAGAAGCTAGTGGCAGGGCCGGCCGGCTGAGTTAAATGTTTAAATCCTTATATTCTGCACTCATTGATTATATTGGCCACCTGGGGCAGTACAAGCTGTAAACATAACACTGACTGTTGCCACATTAGCATTCATCTGGAGTCATGTTTCATTCACTGATAGAGAAAAAAACAAGTGGATTTAAGATCCGGTTTGTCGGTCTACTATTTGGATCAAGAATGAACTTTTAGCACTCTACTTTCTATATGTTTAAAAGTCTGGAAAACCCCAGCCTACATTTATTTAAACTTGGTATAAGATATATAAAATGAGAAACATCCCACAGTACTTGAGGATGGCCAGGTGTGCCTCATAGTTATTCTGAAACCGAGTGTGGTGCGTAGTTCCAGAGACAGTCACTTTGAGTGCAACTTTTTTCTCAGTTTGAAAATAAACTAAAAACTGCAGCCTAACAAGTGATAAGTTCATCAAATGGGAAATCTGTAAACCATCTACAATATTACAGCTTTATGGAAATGATACATGTCTGAAGCTGATAGCTAAGGGATTTACCAGAGCACAGTAAGAGAAGTGAAAACTGGCGACTTGTGTTGTGAAGATCATATAAAGACAGCAAAGAGAGATTTAAAAAAAAATACAATAAAGGCAAAATAAAAATAGGACACTTTCATCATGTTTCTTTTGTTACTTACTGTGAAGCCTTCTGCAAACAACTGTTGTACCAGTTAATTTCATGTCATTTGTAATAACTAAAAGGAGCTGACAATCAGTCAGTATTTAGGACAGAAGTCAGTGCATGCATGGAGTTCCCCTTGTCACAGTCTGTGTGCAAAAAAACAGCTAAGCATCAGTACTGGTTTCAGGATCCTAGTACTGACATTATGTGATGTGAAAATGAAATCAGTAGAAATTCAGCCCTTGCTGGAGGAATGATCTGAAAGGGGGTTTTTTAATTATCATTATTATTATTATTATTATTGGTTTTAGTTGACTGGGGCTGATCAAACAAACACAGTGTTAAGAGGTGAATGGGGAGATGGTGAGGCATCATCAGCCTGGCAAGGAAAAGTAGAAAGCTCAAACCTGGCAACAGCAACAACAAGCTGGCTTGCAGATCTGTGGTGGAAAAGGAACATATTGATGTTTGTCTGTCACTTAGTAAAAGGCCAATTTACTCCCAATATAACAAATTTATCAGAGCAGCTTTTACAAAAATCACTTTATTACAAGATGAGTGGAAATGAGGAGCATAAGAGAGTCATAATGTGACTATCCTTCAGTATGTTTGTCAGGAAGAAGGCTGATGATGTGTCGCATGTGTAATTATCACCTTTTTAACACCATTATAAATTCATGCTTAATTGGCCAGTGAAACAAAACTTTACTCAGGGGAAAAACTGCCTTGAAAATACTCAGTTTAGATTCAGTCATAACTGTTAGTGTAATTGCTCCCTTTTTCTTGTCTTCCAGGAAACACACACACGCCATGTATTGCTCAGTTCTTCCTGTTGGTCTTTCTGGGTCTATGTAGGTCAGAGCTGTAAGCAGGCCATCTGGGCTATCACTGCTGTGGTTGAGATATCCATTACTTGGCACTCTAAATGTGAATCTCTGTGTGTGTGTGTCTGTAAAATATTATCCCAAGTATGTGTATTTTATGTGTATGACAGTATAATACTTGATGCTTTTGGGTCTGGAGGTCTCCTGCTATTTGGTTTCTAAGGAATGCTGCCTTCCAGTATAATCAAAGATTATTATTTTCTCATTTAGGCCACACTGTTATTTTTTCATTAAGCCATGTTCATTAGCACCACAGACCAAAATGTGGAGCTGTCTTTTTTTCAGTGAGACTGACACAGTGGCCTTCCCAACATGGTGGGTTCTGACAAAAAAAAGTATTTCTTGGTGAGCAACAGGTGCAGCAACTGCTAATTACACCTTTTTTATATTGTAACTGGTAAGTTTACTAAGATAGATACTAAGACAGTGGATTTCAGGAGGGCACCTCAAAAGGAGGGCAGAGAGGATCACTGCAGACCCCTCACACATGGGACACAATCTGTTGGAACTCCTCCCCTCTGGACAGTGTTACAGGTCACCGTGTGCCAAGACAAGCAGGCACAAGGACAAACTCTGACGAACACTTAACCCATGGTTGTCCTCCTGCTGAGGTGACTAAGGTCGTTTGGAGTGCGAGAGACATGCCTGAGGATCTTCTTCAACACAATAGTGGCATTGGCCAGCTTCTATGGACTGGACTGCTGGGGCAGTATGATCATGACCACAGACTGATCAAGAGGGCCAGCTCTGTCCTGGGAAGTCCCCTTGACCCTGTGCAGGTGGTGCCTGACAGGAGGATGTTAGCCAAGCTAACCTCCCTGCTTGCGAAGGACTTCCATCCCATGAATGAAACTGACAGCACTGGGCAGATCCATCAGTGACAGACTGATTCACCCCAAGTGTGTGACGGAGCATTATCGCAGGTCCTTCCTTCCTGCTGCTTCCAGGCTGTATAGCCAGTATTGCTCCCAGTAGACCCAGAGCAGTTGACCTCACACACTACAGACTGTAAAACTATAAATACTCAGCATACCAGTGTGCAATATTAGTTTGACTTTTTTATTATTATATTTATGTTCTATATATTGATAATATTGTTACTGAGTGCCTTGTTTGTATCCTGTTGCTGCTGTAGCTTTGTGAATTTCCCTGTTGTGGGACTAATAAAGGTTCATCTTATATTTTACTTGGCCAATAAATCTTATTCTGAAATTGAAGATAGTGAACAAGGTAAGGACACAACAAGAAATATGCAGTTATCAAACTCAAAGTGTTTATTTGTCATATGCACAGTTAGGAAACATGTTTCCATGTACAATGAAATTCTTACTTTGCCGTCCACATGAATGCCACAAAATACAAATGAAATATAAAGTAGATGAATAAGTAACACAAAATCTAAGACACTTTAAGCAGCAAATGCAGCAATATAATAAAAATATATAAGGATATAATAAGAGAATGTATCCTGCATGTGCAGCAGTCAATGTGCAGTTTATGCATGTGCAAACTGAGAATGTAAACAGTACATGACTTATTTCCTGGTAATAAACTCCTCAGCTGTTTAGGAGTCTGATGGTAGAGGGAAAGAAAGAATTTTTCAGTCTAGTGGTCCATTTCACACTTCTGAACCTCCGACCAGAAGGTAGGGAGGTGAACAGTCCATACTGGGGGTGGGTGGGATCTTTGAGGATGGAGGCAGCTTTCCTACGCACCCTGCTGTGGTAAATGCTCTGCAGAGAGGGCAGTGGAGTCCTGGTGATCTTCTCCGCAGTCTTTACCACTTTCTGCAGGCTCTTGCGGTCCATAGCAGTAGTGCTGCCGTAACAGACAGTGATGCAGCTGGTCAAGATGCTCTCAATGATGCAGCTGTAGAAGTTGCAAAGGATCCTAGGCGACATGCCAAACCTCCTCAGCCTCCTCAGGAAGTACAGCAGAATTAGATCAGCTGGTCAAACTTCAAGAATGTCTTAAAGACATAAAGGCCTGGATGGCCTGGAACTTCTTACTTCTAAACTGAAGTCATTGTGCTTAGGCCTGAAAACCTTAGAAATCTGCTGTGTAATCACATCGTTACTTTAGATGACATAGCTCTCGCCTCCAGTACTACTGTGAGGAACCTTGGAGTCATTTTTGATCAGGATATGTCCTTTAAATCACTCATGAACCAAGTCTTCATTATGATATGGTCATCATAGCTTTTGTTTGACTTTTTCTTTTGAATTTTGTGTGGTGAGTTTAGCTTGTTTCAAAAGATAATGCATAATTTCACTGCTTTGACTCAGAAAGGTCACTGATTGGTTTTCAAAGCAAACTACCGTAACAGAAAATGAAAAACATTATACACTTTGACTGCATCATGAGAGAAACTGTATAAGCTGCTAGCTTGAACATAAGCTCTTTTTGTCCTTGCTTTGCTTTCAAAGATTTTATTCACTGTTTGAACACACCAGTTTTAGTCCTACGACACCTGACACACTTATGTGACACTTCAGTAATTGTATAATAAAGAATGTGTTTGTTCTCACAGAAGAGCAAAAAGCTAAAAACCACAACATCCTCTTCTCTAATGTTTCATTGTTAAACTGCTGACATTTACTCAATGACAGTGAAGTCATTAGATGACGTCAACACCAAAGTTCTATTTTGAAATCTGAAGTCTAAATTTCTAAAGGCAGAGCCTTATTGTTTTTGTCTAAAAGGCATTTAAACTGCTTTCTTCTGCTGCCTTCAGGTATCAGTCCTGACTTTGCTCCATTATTGTCAAAAAATCCTCCTCCAAAAACTGATATGTCCTTTGATGCTGTAACAGAATTACAACAGGAGGTCCTGTTTTTCAAAGACAGGTATGTAAAGTGTCCCAGTATGTCGTGAAGTGTGACCAGCAGACCTGGTACTCATTTGACGTTTCCTTGATAAAGGAAAAAAACAATAACTGAAACAAAGTTTAAGACAATGTTCTTTCCTTTCAGATTTACAAGTATCCACAGTCTGATGAAACAGGAATCACCCTGAGTAGCAGTTTGCTAATCAATGCATTGCAGCTTGTGCTTTTCATCATAGTCAGTGTAATCCATAACAAAAAACACTTAAACAAAATGTGTGTAAAACAAAAAATCTTTGACAAAGATAATAAGGTGCTTGCTAACACATTGGCGGGTAGATTATAAGGTCATGAAAATGCATATATGGGACAAAATCCTAGATGATCTAAAAATGTCAAGCACCAGCCCGAGTGTCTATGGTGGTCAACCTCAATAATGTCAACCTCATTATTCTTGGCTAAATATTTACTTTCAATCTATTAAAATGTGCCCAGCAGTAATAAAGTGGTACTTAAAATGTTCAAGTTTAGTTTGAAGTGGGACCAGTTTAATGTTATCTGGAGTAATGTGGACTGATTCTTTTTGAGAGATTTTAGTTTTCTAGAAGAAAAAAAGCATCAACATTTGAGATCACATGATAGTGCGTTCTGGGGAGTAAAAATGATGTTGAGGTGCAGATCCAAGAGAAATCTTTCATTAGTGGAGACAAAGTAAAATTAAAATCCAGCCAAATTAAGCCAAATACCGTTTCTACCGTTACATAGAATTGCAATTACAAAATCATCAGCCATACATAAATTCAAATATACTTTATGGACTTAGAAAGGTTCATTAACCACAGTTGCTTTTGAGTTTGAAAGATTCTCATGTTACTATATCTAACAATGATGTTGTGTATAGAGTAAACCAGACTAGACCAGACCAGCTGAATTGCTTCCCACGTTGTGATGTAATGATGATTTATACATTTCCTGTGTGAGTAAAGCAAAATGGCTTGCTGTAGTCAATGAAGAGTATCCTGATGTGGGACTCTACATTTTCTAGGTGAGAAAGGGAATAGTGGAGAGCAGCCACGATGGCATTTGGGGAGGCCCATTTGGGCCGGTAGGCATACTGCGGGGGTCCAGGGTGTCCGGTATACTGCTCTGAATGTGGGCCAGCACCACTCTCTCAAAACACTTCATAATGATTGGGGTGAGTGCCACTGGCCTGTAGTCGCTCAGGCAGGTGACCGGGCTCCTCTTGGGAAGGGGGACGATGGTTGTGGTCTTAAAGCAGGTGGGAACATGGCTCTGGCTGAGAGATTGAAGATGGTGGTGAGAACATCAGCCAGCTTGCTGGCACATGCCCTGAGAGCCCTCCCAGGGATGTTGTCCGGTCCTGCTGCTTTGCGGGGGTTGATCTTCCTCAGGACTGTGTGTACCTGGCCTGGTGAGACAGTTAGTGGAGGGGAGGTGGGGGGTTGGGTGGTCTCGGTGTGTGTGTGCCTCCTCTGTGCTGTGGCAGGAGGTCTCAAT
>NW_018128130.1:127645-131049 GCF_001952655.1 Monopterus albus
CTAATGTATCCGGTCACATACTCAGCATAATCCTGTACGCTGACAGAAAAGTCCTCTGAGGTGGCTGCAGCTTTAAACACATCCCACTCTGTCTGGGCGAAACAGTCCTGCAGAGTGCCCTCAGTCTCTGGGGTCCAGAGTTTAATTTGTTTGGTGACAGGGTTTGTTTGTTTCAGTCTTTGTCTGTAAGCTGGATACAAGAACAAAGAAATGTGGTCCGAGCATCCAAGGTGGGGGCGGGGTGCAGCTCTGTATGCACCCTGTACGTTACTGTAAACATGATCCAGAGTGTTCTTGCCCCAAGTGGGAATGTTCACATGTTGATAATATTTGGGGAGTACAGTCTTTAAATTGCACTGGTTAAAGTCACCTGCAGCGATAAATACAGCATCGGGGTGTCTCTAGCGCGTTGATGGTATCATAGAGTTTGCTGAGAGCCACAGAGGGATTAGCTCTTGGGCTAACATACACAGCAGCCAAAAACACAGCACTATGCTCTCTGGCTAGATAGTAGGGCCGGTATTTCAGCAATAAAAACTCTATGTCTGGCGAACAGTGATTATAAACAGTTCGTACATCTCCACACCATGAGTTATTGATAAACACACACACGCCACCTCCTTTTACCTTCCCCGAAGCAGCAGAGCGGTCACCTCAATGTATAGAGTGAGTCTCTTGCTGAATCATGGAATCTGGGACTCTGTCAGAAAGCCAAGTCTCGGTGAGAAATAGAGCACAGCATTCTCTGATTTCCCGTTGTGCTGTAATCCTAGCCCTTAGCTCATCCAGTTTGTTTTCCAGAGACTGTACGTTAGCCAGGAAGAGGCTGGGTAATGGCGGTTGTGTAGCGCGAGCTTTAAGCCTAGCATGGAGTCCCCCATGCTTGCCTCGCATACGTCTCCGTCTCCGGGTCGCTCTCCTGATTTCAGCCTGCTTGCTTGTGCCTGGTGCTCCAGGGGCTCCCTGAGGGTGATGGTGGTTGTCGTTGTTGTTGTTGTTGTTGTTGCGGGAGCAGACAATGAGTTGTAGCTCCGCTGGTATGAAACCAGTAAATTCCCAGTGGCTGTGTGAGTTGGCGATATCCAGCAATGCCTGTCTGTTGTATGTTAGCAGTGCATGACATTTCTGCACTACAGAAAGACTAAAAAACACAAAAAAGAAGAAAACGAAGAAATAGCCGGCATTTGAGAGTGGAACGGGCAAACACGTCTGCCTCGTTGGATGCCATGTTTGTATCAGATCAGCATTGTGAGTATGTTAACAAGCAGAATGGGAGCATTTAGCTTGAAACACCCTTGTAACTCAGTCCAGCCTCAGAGCCACTTGTTAGTGCATTTGCAGTGCAGACATTCCTCGTAAAGTCAAATTTTGGGCTACACATGTGCAGGCAGGATTTCTCTTCGCTCTCTGATACTGTTTGCGCTGTGGACAAATCTACATCAGCATGTAGGAAAACCTCCACAAAAAGTTTATTTGTTAAAAAAGTGGCTGGATGTCAGCAGTAAGTAAATAGTTACAGCACATGCTTCCTCGTCAACTGCTCGCTCTTCATGTCTTAAAATATGTGTTAATTATCTGATTGCCACAAGTTTTGGAATGAGTAAAAAGAAATGATTTGGTCAGGAGTTGAGCACGCCAATAAGCTAATTAGTAACGAGAAGCCACGTGCACTCAGCACTGCTGCAGAAGCGATGCTTCACATTTTGAGAGGCATGAGCTGGGTCTGTTGCCAGGCACAATTATGTAATTGCACAGGTTCACAGTTGCATGAGCAAGTTTGCATATCCTGGTACAGCCAGCCTGAGTTGTGTTATATTTGTGTTTATGTATAGATTAAGCAAAATTACAAGTTATATTAAGACAGGTTTCAAGGTATTTGGTAACAATATTTTTGAACTTGGACAGAGCCAGGCCGGCTGTTTACCTTGCTTCCTGTTTTATGCTAAGACAGGATAAACACGTCCTGATTTCAGCTCCATACCTAACACACCCACACACACACAAACTCACAGAAGATTTTATATCGGTTTCCTTGTGTAAATCTTGGGTAAATATATTGCCCAAAATGCTGACACACTCCAAATACAGTATGTGTGTGTGTGTGTTAGATTTTGTCTGCATACACATACTGCATATCAGTATGCGTAATTTCTTTTGTGTGTGTGTGTGTGTGTGTGTGCACGCGCTCATGTAGGTATGTGTGATTTTGTTTACCAGGATCTCCCTCTGTTTATGTATGTGTGTGTGTGTGTGTGTGTGTGCTATGCATCTCGGTCAGTGTCATTGATACAGTCAGACTCAAAAGGCCAGCTATGCTGCTTTGCCCTCCCCCACCTCACCATTGCTCCCATGTTCTGTCTCACTGTTCTTGTCCACCTATCTCTACCTCCACCCCTGACCTGTATTCAATCACTCAGCCCCCAGCCTCACTAGAAGATGTTACTCTCGCTCTCATATGGCTGCTAGACTAAAGGCTCTGTATCCTACAAAACCAATGATGATGTCAGCTTGTTATTGACTCTCCCAGGTCTGAATGACTGAGCAGAGGATAGGGGGTGGGGTGGAATCTATCTATTGCAGTGAGGTGACCAACCAAGCACAAATGAGCTTTAGTGTGTGTGGGGGTTTGTATGTGTGTGTGGTGTGGGGGATGGGTGGGATCCTGCAGTCCTCGTTTCCGCAGACATAATCTGTCCCAGTTGCTGCACACCTCTTACAGTTTACAATAAGCTTTCTCTTCCTCTCTCTACCCCCCTCTCACCCCTCTTGTGTAGAGATGGATGATTCCATTAAGTAGCAAGGCAGTGAGATGGACATAATGGGCAGTATAAGACAAGAGAAGAAACACAGAAAGGACCAACATTAATAAAGTGAGCTTGGATGGCACTTTGGTAAAATGACCTTGTCTGGAAGCTCACTCACTCAGGATATTATATCTGTATCCATCAGTAAGAAACAGAATAGAGTACATCACACCTTACACAATAATGGTTCATATCAGCAGTTTTGCGTTTTTAAAGCAAATTTACCTTCCATATGTGAAACACACATACAGTGGGTACGGAAAGTATTCAGACCCCCTTAAATTTTCCACTCTTTGTTATATTGCAGCCATATGCTAAAATCATTTAAGTTCATTTTTTTCCTCATTAATGTACACACAGCACCCCATATTGACAGAAAAACACAGAATTTTTGACATTTTTGCAGATTTATTAAAAAAGAAAAACTGAAATATCACATGGTCATAAGTATTCAGACCCTTTGCTGTGACACTCATATATTTAACTTAGGTGCTGTCCATTTCTTCAGATGACTGTGACTGAGCTCCAGAGATGCAGTCGGGAGATGGGAGAAAGTTGTAGAAAGTCAACCATCACTGCAGCCCTCCACCAGTCGGGGCT